>NW_027526460.1:52558500-52632541 GCF_048455015.1 Haemaphysalis longicornis
CTCTCTGGCAGTGTTCGGATTGTCGTTAGGGTCAGTCGCCACCTGCGATTAATGTTTTCTTGAAGTTATAACGACTACCCAACGACGTGGACTCTGAAACGTTCTATACGTTTACTGGCGTTTCCAGACGTCGAGACAATTACCTTTTCTTCTTTCAAATTAAGAACGCATTTCGCAATGCTTGCGCCGGAAGCTTTCACTACTTATTCCCAGTATAATCTCTATATTGCAAGGACGGAAATGAAATGGCGAAGGCAGCGAACGAACAAGACAACCTTGTGGCAAGAAAGCATGGTAAATTACTACGTGGCTCATTTATTGGTTGATTGGATAAACGTTTATTTAAACTTATTGCAGTTCTTGTCGGCTTGTTCAGTCCAAGAAGCCGTGGTGGTCAGCTGACCGCGCCGCCCTTGGGGTTAGCCAGGGCTATGTGTCCGTAGCGCTTGGCCAGCAGGGCCTGCCAGGGTGGTAGAGGTTATGGATGCTAACGGCCAAGGGTTATGGTAACGACTCTGGGCGTTTTGGGACGGTCCAGCGGCACCATGTGTTGCAGTGTGTTCGGTTCGCCTTGACAGAGCTGGCGTTGACGCTCTATGAGCTGGGGGCATCGCATAAGTAAAGTATGCTGATACGTTTTGCTTTGTAAGCGGCGCCAGGTGATAGGCTGTTTTCAGTCAAGGTTGCGATGAGGTGCCGGGTATTGCTGTTCCGTTCCTTCCGTTAAAATTCGAGGAGGTCCCAGTATGTGTTTGGTATCGTTAGCTTCTGCGCCTTGATTTGCTGGAGTGCGTAAGGTTCGGCTAGTCTACCGATCAGAATGATCGAGGATCTGTTTCAGGCTTAATTTTCAAACTCAAAGTGGTGTTTTACGCGACGAAGCCACTCGTGGGCTATGAGGCGCGCCGTAGTGGACGGCTACGGTTTAATTTAGACCATCTGAGGCGCAGGGGCGTTCCTGTTTTCACCTTCATCGCAAAAGCGGCCGCCGCTCCCGAAGTCAATCCCGCGACCGCGGGAGATTTCTGAAAGCATTATTTTGCGTGAAAAGGTGTTCTAGACTAACGACAGAGCAACCAGTCGCTACTTCACTGCAGTCAGTAGTAAACGAAATGTCGGCTACCTGTGTGGTTCGGTCGTCCTTGTTAATTTTCAGTTGTGTACAGAGTGCAGAAAATGAAGTTCGTTGCGGCGCGCACGGATGACCGATGGCTGAACGATGAAAACCCTGGTCCTTCTGCTCGACAGCTAGCTATCGCATGTCCGGTAATACTGTGGCGCAACCAGTACTCGAGCCTGCAGCTAAAAAGCAAAGAAGACACCCTTGTTGTGAACATTCAAAATGTTCAGCAGGGAAGCCCGAGTCAAACTTTAATCTCCTAAATGAGGCGGCCGCTTTTCTGGGGGAGACGAAAAGCGAAAGCGCCCTTGTGTTCGAGGGTTCGAGGATGTCGGCGCACGTTAAAGACCCCCAGGTGGTCAAAATTAATCCGGAGCCCTCCACTACAGCGCGTCTCATCGCCTGCATTGCGTCGGCGCGTTAAACCCCACAATCAATCAATCAATCAATCAATCAATCAATCAATCAATCAATCAATCAATAAATAAATAAATAAATAAATAAATAAATAAATAAATAAATAAATAAATAAATAAATAAATAAATAAATAAATAAATAAATCAATAAATAAATCAATAAATAAATCAATAAATAAATAAATAAATAAATAAATCAATAAATAAATCAATAAATCAATAAATCAATAAATCAATAAATCAATAAATCAATAAATCAATAAATAAATAAATCAATAAATAAATAAATAAATAAATCAATAAATAAATAAATAAATAAATCAATAAATCAATAAATCAATAAATCAATAAATAAATAAATCAATAAATAAATAAATCAATAAATCAATCAATAAATCAATCAATAAATCAATCAATAAATCAATAAATAAATCAATAAATCGATAAATAAATCAATAAATCAATAAATCAATCAATAAATCAATAAATCAATCAATCAATAAATCAATAAATCAATCAATAAATCAATAAATCAATAAATCAATCAATCAATCAATCAATCAATGAAATCTCCTAAATGACGCCACGGAAACATTGCACAAGTAAGCAACTGCGTTGCATTGCGCAAACTTTGAAGTGTTCTCGATAACTGAGATACCGCATTTCTTATGCGTAAGCCGAACAGACCCACCTTCCGATCCTTTCCGCGCGTGTGTAGCGATTGTACACATCACACTTCGCTGTTAACCGAACTGTCACGTTGGTTTCTGCTCCAGCAGCGCCAGGAACGTTCTGTCAGCCTTGAGTTATTGATTGTGAGGTTTAACGCGCCGACGCTACACACGCGATGAGGCGCGCCGTAGTGGGGGGCTCCGGGTTAATTTAGACCACCTGCGCCAAAATCTCGAACACACGGGCGTTTTCGCTTTTCGCCTCCATCAGAAAAGCAGCCGCCGCGGCGGGGAATCGAACCCGCGTCCTTGGGCTCAGCAGCACAACGCCTTAGCCACTGAGCCACCACGGCGGGTTTTTGTCGGTCTTCATAGATCCGGAGTGCTCTGCCCGAATAGATTCGGCTTCTTCAAACACGCGCTCGCCGACCGCACTGATCCTCGGACAACGTGACGCAGCCTGCAGTTTAAACCAGGGGTCATCGTCTCACTACCAGCCAGGTCAGCCTTTAAAGGGGCCATGAAGAGAGAATAGAAGTTTGGTTAATTGAAAAGACTGCTTTGTCCCAGTAACAGTGTATTAATTTTATCGAAAATTTCAAGCAAATAATAGGGATATCAAGGATAAAAGATGAGCCATTGGTAACTCGCCAGCCACGTTTAGGTTATTTTGCTATGACGTCACAGAATCTTGTTTGTGCGATTGGGAAGCGCCGATCTATAAGCAACCTCCAAGAAGCCTGATTGAACGGCTGTAGTAGGACTTCTAGTCGCGTTTGATCGTCTCACTTGGATGCTAGCGTGCTGTTTGTATATAGTGCTGGCCAATATTACGGCACTCGCATTCGTATGACGTCACTGTAGCGCGAAATTTGAACGTTTTTTACTATTTTCGGCGTTTTTTCGGTTAAAATAAAGCGCCTTCCGCCGCTGGAATAGAGCTAAATGAGCTAAAAATGGCTAGCTTTTTTTTTTATTTGAACAAAGTTCATGGCCTCTGCAGTGTTTTTTTTTTTTTTTTTCGTCCCCGTCTCTGCGCTGTTTTCGTCGATATGTCCCTTTAAAAGCGTTTGCCCCTCCACCCGGCGGGTGCGAAGCTTCCCGACGGTCAAAAGCCGAACGCGATACCTCACAATCATTAAAAGCGCAACGAAGCCGAGGGACTTGTAGGGCGGGCATGGCTTTTGGGTTTATCTGGCAGCCGTCGCACTGTTCGGCAGGCCCACCCTACTCCGACCTCTACCGGCGGGATCCCTCGAGGGTCGGTGCTCATCGACCGAACCGCTTCTCGGTCTGCGTCCGCTTCCTCGGTTGCTTCTTAACGTGGTCGTCCTTCGGGTGTCCTTCCCGTCGAGCGCCCGGTCGCGTCTCCCTCCTCTGCTTTCGCTTCTTCCTCTCCGCATCTATGGCCTGCGCGATTACGCCGAGCAGCGCGGCAGCCTGTTTAAAAGGCCCGCGCTGTCTGGACGGAGGCAAACGCCTCTCTGATAAGAAGGCCTCTGAGACGGCGTCACCTTAGCGCAATTAACGGACGACGGACGTCATTCTAGTTTTTCTTAACCATCCGGCTAGGAGACCCTCACCACAGATGTTTCAGAAGCGACCTGGCAGGTGAGACGGTCACGAAGGGGCAGTACGTAGGCCTTCTTTGATCTGGAAGGTGTTGCTCGAGGCCGGCATGGCTTCTGCGGTCGGCGTGCGTGCCGTGCCTGCGGCGACCAGTTAAAGAGTCACGCTCCTGCAAGTTCGTTCGCGCGGCTTTGGCAAGGACGGTGTCAGTGACGCCGCCGCCATGCGGGATTATACGAGCGACCTTATAGGCTCGCCCGATGGATGCGGGGAGACGTCGTTTCGACGCGATGAAGCGCACTAAAAATGCGGAAAGTTGCTTTGTGCGAACGAGGGGCCCTTCTTCAACGTCATTTGGTGTCGGCCTGATGACGAGCCTCCATGCTGTCACGGGAATGTTTTTTTTTAGTTCGAAGAAGGGGGTTCCAAATGACAACGGTTCAGTTAATATATGAACATTGAGACAGTGACTTCCATTTTGTCTTGTAAGCTTGATTATTATGTAAGTGACAATCATGAGTGAGAAGTGTGCAAATTTTATGAAATTATGCGTGAACTAAGTCTACGTTCGGCAGTGGGAACTTTGCAGCGAATCCTTTCGGCTCCAGCTTCGGTCCACGGCAAAGGTTAGAACGGCTTCCAAAGTGCACAGGTGTTTAAATAAATGTTTATTCGTCGAGCGAGGATTTCATCCCTCAAAACTCAGGCACTGCTTCGGCGCTTCAAAAACTAAAAAAAAAAATCAGATTCCTTTGGCTCAGTTGGGCTACTTTGGTTGCCAATTAGGACTACAGAAAATTAGTTTTACTCAAAATCTCAGTGCCCTCATCGTATACCGCGTATACATACGCACATAAAAACCGATTCAGAAGTTTCCATTTTTATGTTTCAAGCTTTCATAACGCGCGAAATTTGAAAAGACCCTCAGATTTCCCACAGGGACCGCCAAATTCTTGCCAACTACCTGTGTGTACGCGCAAGCACGCATGCGCAGAAATACACAGACATGGACGGACGGACGGACGGACGGAGCGGTATTTTATCTAAGGGCAAACTTAAGCGCGTGCGCTTTCCTCAAAAATATTGTGTGTGCGTGCCTGTGAAATCAAGCATCGACACTTTCCTTAATATAGCGCTGCGTTGGCATTTTCCAATGGGTCGACAAATGACGATAACGGGCTCGATGAGATATCATGCCAGCCCGCGCTGTGTCCTCCGCCGATCAAAACTCCGCTGATCACCCTTGTTCAGCTTGATAGAAATCTTTGCTGCTACTATACCCGTGGTACCCCGACTGTAATTTTGCTCTGTGGCGTGCTGATGGTTCCGCTAGATTTCTTTTCAAGCGGGACAAGCGTGAGAAACCAGGCCTTCGAAAACTGATTTGCCCTTAACGAGCGTTTTACTTTAAACCTGACAAGGTAGGCTGCAGATCGCGATAGGATCATTTCTATAACAATAGGCTTGGAGCACTCTTGACGCTATCTTTTCGCTGCAGGCCAGGAGTAACTTGTCTTGTTTTGTCTTGTGTTGTTATTATTAATTTATTTTTCCCCTTTTTATTCGCGTGCAACTTCACCTTAGCCGGCGAAATATACCAACACCGTAACAGACCGAGATGATGCTATTTGATAGTTCGTCGGTCAGTGCACACGCAATAAATTTTTCTAGCCAGAATGTTTACTCTTCTCTGTAACGTGCATTTAAATGTGTTTTATAAGCTCTTTCGTTATCATTAAAAAAAGCACTTGCCAGTGTGTGCTTCAATCGTATTGTGTTTAACTTCTTCGTCCGTGTTAGCTTAACTGCAGCAATGTTTGCAACAAACTAAACCCATTTAAATTGAAATACAAGATGATCGATTGCCAATGATCACCCATGAAGCCTAAGTTCAGTCACAATGCATTGTGGCAGAACCTTGTTTTGCAAAACATAAGTCGTGTCGTCACTTGATCCAAGCCGTCTCGAACCGTTGCAGCCTTCTCTTTATTTGGTACCGTTACACGATGCGCGACAGTGACGTAGCCAGAAAAAGTTTTCTGGGGGTGTTATACCCCATCGGTAAAAAAAATTAAGATAGTCTGCGCCCAAACGATACCCTATTTTCGTTCTCTGTCTTATTCTCGTTTTTACATTTAAGTTTATAAATAAAGTGCGTAAAAAGCGTGGACACAAAAAAGACCAAAAGGAGGGGGGGGGGTGCTCAACTTCAAAAATTTGGGGGATGTTCTGACACGGAACCTCCCTGACTATGCCTTTGATACGTGCTATGAATCGCCAAGAAACGAGCTATGGTCTTTGAACATTCCCTCACCCAGAATCAAGACCTACGTACCCATCTCCTCTAATTTATGTCCCCAAAGGAGTCTTGCCCAAAGGAGTCTTGCCCAAAGTAGTCTTGCCCAATGTAGTCTTGCCCAAAGTAGTCTTGCCCAAAGTAGTCTTGCCCAAAGTAGTCTTCCTTAAAGGAGTCTTCCCCAATAGAAAAATTTTCCTGCGAACCGGTGGTGGCTGTCGTAGAGCCAGTACGACAAACATTTTGTGATATTCACAAATCCTGGTTCCAATTACTTATGACTACGCCTGAACACTGTGACAGGAAGGAAGTCATTCTCTGTCCCAGTTTTGCCGCGAGGTGAGTCCGACATGATTGCTTTTCCTTATTCTGTGGGATGTATACATTGATTTATAAGAGAAATTTGTGTGTATGATTTGTGTGGTCATTTTAATAATCAAATGTTGTGATTGTGCGTTTATAACTTCAAGCTTGAACACCTAATAAAATGTTACTTGTTTAGAAGAAAATGATCTTCTGTTCTTTGGCCTGTACTGCGTGCCGACGTGGCACTTCGATTATTTGTGAGCTATTGATGGACTCCCGGTTAAAACATGCCACTTGTACGTCAAGTAATAAGTTAGTTAATATTTGAAATCAAGCCAAAAGATAAATCTAAGAGCCAATAAAAATGATGCTCATGTATTGCTTATCAGTGAGCGAATGTAGCATGCTGGCTTCGAAAAATTTATCGTCTTAAACGAGTCATCATCACCATCGTTATCTTCATGAGGGCCTCAAGGAGGTACGTATTCCCGGGCCCCAAAATTTCTTACTTCGCACTGCATGTCCTAAAAACTTTAGGCGGTTATCTGTTCGTATTATGCGCACTGTTTGTTTCACTGGAAGAGGGAGTTAAAAATTGCTCATCCTTTTGCACCATTCGCCTCACGGATTGGATGCCGTCATCTGACGTAACACTCGCCATTCTGCTGGGCGGAGTTTAATCTGCACAACCCTGGTTTAACACATTGCGAGCTGTTTTGCGTAAAATGTACGCGAGCGAGCGAAAAACAAAATCGATATTAGCAATGAACCTGGCAAGTTAACAGTCCAGATTTGGGGGACTAAAATAGCATAAAACTGCTTTAAAAACCAAAGTGACATCATTGTTGTAGTTCGCGAGAAAGCGGCAAATGGCGAATTACGCTCTTTTCCGGATATTTACAAGTGAACGTGTGTTGTTAACATTCTAAATGTTAACACGCTTCGTTGTCATTTACTATGCTACGGAAAGTATGCGTGGTAAACCTTTGGGGTAACGCATCTTTCAATATTCTTGAATTGCATGCGACTGCATGCAATTCAAAAACATTGCCTGCATTTTGTTTCCCCCTGTAGCGCCGTGTTCTGCGCGTGTAGTGCTTTCTTCACAAGTTAGTGAAACGGAACAGCCTAACTTAGCAGGTGCGGACACCTTTAAGAAAAATGGCGCAACGCAGCTTTATTTGGGTTTCGTGGCGGCTGGTTAGCTGTCATTATCCCCAAGTGCCACCAGTGGGTGTTATTTTTAAATGCGCAAGGATCCCTGCGTAGACTGAATGAGGATAATCGTGTGTTCGTCTCTAACGCTTGACGTTATACATTTTCGTCGCATAATAAAATGCAGTTAGTAAAAACACCCAGGGCCGTGATGATTTAAAATAGGAGCGCTAATGTCGCGCCTGAAAAACTGCCTCTGCCGCAACGCGAATGCGTATAGTTGTAAAGCGGACTTTAGAGGGGATTGTTGTACAGCGTCTTATTATAGGGATACACGGGGTCTTATGCGGGTATTTAATGAAATACTCTAGGGCCTTTATATTTTTAAGCAAGACCGCTTTTATCCCGAAGAAGGAAAGGTCTTCCCGCCAATGCACTTGTGCGCAGTTCTGAAGCCAACCTTAAAGGGCTTGTGAATATAGACGAGCTCTTGTTAGTTGAAATTCTTTTAACAACTTTGCATACTCCCCCAGAAAAATACCGAAAGGGGGACAATTCTGCTGCGTGTATGCCAAAGGTACACCAACGCATTTATGGGAGATTTGTCCTACAGCGAGTGGCCGGCGATGATCCTGATTATGGCGGGGACGATGACGATGGTGGTGATGACGACGGTGGCGGCGATGACGCCAAATCAAAACATATACAATTGCGCTCGTCAAAAAAAAATAATAAAAAAACATCAGCCCGGTAAAATAAATCCTGACGAAGGCGGCAGTAAGGATGATGATGACGATGACGACGACGACTACTACGATGATATGTGTGTTCAACTCTCGAGGGACGAAAAAAACAACCAACGTTGTGCGGTCAGTGGCGCTCTGCGGAGCACCTCAGCGCACCGTTGGTAACGGCCTTCTCCGTGCGCATACCGCCGAGCCACCCGTGACCCCGATCCTGCACATATGCAAGCCGTGTGCATTCCTCCCCGCTGCCGCCCGAGTCGTGTCTCGCCCTTGAAGCCCTCGCCAGCCCCGCGACCGATACCCATCCACGTTCCTGCACTGAATAATAGAGGCCGCCGATGCGCCCCCTACCGAGGGGATTATCTTGCTTCTCCCAACCCCCACCCCTTTTCCCCTCGGCGCGCGTGTTTATATATACGCGGCTAACCGTACGCTTTATGGGTCTCCGTATGTACCGTTACTCGCCCTGCTGTGAAGGTTCACGGCGCTTTCATCCGTATTCCGAAGAAGACGCGGGACGGCGGGAGATTGGTACTGAATCGCGGGCCTGAGTCGGTGTCTGCTTTGCTGCGGAGAGACGCGTGAGCACACATACGCCGCCGCGGCACGAGATCAAAGCAGGGACCCGGGGTCATGCACGCTTCTCTCGCACGCTTTCATCGCTTGTTCACGCGGCCTGTTAAGGGCATCGCGCAATTAGAAATGGGAAGCCTTCTCGTTTCTTCTTCTTCTCACCCTTTATACTTTGTCGCTCGTGCCACCGATGCCTACTGCTGCGGCCGCGGAGAACTATTTGCATCTGTTTGGGCCCAAAGTTTTCACGACTTTACCGTGAACTTGTTTTTGTGGGGCGAAGTTTATTTATGGCTGTGAAAGCAATAAGTAACCCGTTAAGCGAAAAACTGTAGTTGATGCCCCTGTCATAGGAATCGGTGAAACACGAAAGTGAAATGTGCAGCGAAATCTGCGGCTGAGCATGATTTGCGGGTCGGCGGCTGTCTTGTGGGTGCGCTTGGCGAGCGACGTCCTGCTGGCGGGTCGCTTCGGGAAAGGTGTACTGGCGTCATTTCCGTTCCGGATATGACGTCAGTGAAATCTTGTTGTATCCCGGCATTAGTCTCGTGTGAAAATATAAAACCCGAAAACAAACAACCCTAAGTGTAACGTACTGATGATGATGCTGATGACTGCTATTGGTTTCCCCTTTGAAGCGGGGTGATGACATGTCATCTTACCAAAAAGGACTAATACAACCATGTTTTGCACTCTTGGTTTAATACTAGCGCTGCTTAGGGCAGGCACTAAAGCTTATTAGGCCCTAAATACTTTTTTTTTCCTGTTACAGGTGGTAACTGTCCTAGGCAATATTCCCCTCTCTGCTTTTCGTCCACCAGCATTCTAATCTTCTTTTCGTCCCCTCGACAGCTTTGAAGTTAACTTCGTCTCAGATGCCCTGAAATCCTAGGGCTTCTGGAAGCCCAATATTCCCTTAATGTAGATTTGGATGGATACCCTCACATTCTAACACTATGTGTCGCATAGTTTCTGTTTCTTTTCCGCAGACCACGCATACCCCATCATTTTGTGAATCCTTCCCCACAAAACTCTTAGTTCGCAGGCAACCTGCTCTAGCCTCAAAAAGCAAAGCACTACCCTGGGAATTATCGTAGAAATTTTCCTTTCTGATGTTCAATTTCTCAGCCCTGTACACCTCTAACGACGTTTTAGCTTCCATTTTTTCCCTCCATTTATTCGTTTCAATCTGCCTTGCCTCTTTTTTGGTTACCTTGGCTGTTTTGGATTCTCCACTGTTCTTTCCGTATTTCATCGTTAGCCTTCTGGTCTTTCTTAACCACTGCGTGTCCACGCTTTTCAAGTATAGGTACCTAAATACCTTAGCTGCTCACCTTCGTTGATCCATTGCCCTCAACCTCATCCCAAAGCATATTTTACTCTGTGCTTCTCTAACTTCAAACGACGCCCAGCCCATATCTCCCTGAACTGCTTCGTTACTTGTTTTTCCATGCGCGCCTAAGGCCAAACGTCCTACCGTTCTCTGGTTTACTTCCAGGCCTGATAGAACGTCTGATTTTAAGCAGAGTACAGCATTCGCAAACGTGAGACCCGGAACCATTACTCCTTTCCACATTCCTCTTACTACTTCATATCTGTTATACCCCCACAGAGCTCTATTCTTCATTACAGCTGCGTTTCGCTTTCCCTTAACCTTAAGTTGCACCTCGTGAGTTCTTAAGTAGTTATCCCCTTCGTTTATCCACACTCCCAAATATTTATATTCCTTCACTCTAGGTAATTCGCCTTGCTGGATAGACACTACATCAGTGGTAGCGTCATTTAGTACTCTTTAGTACTAAAGGTTGCTTCCCCGCAATAAGACCATGTGTGCAGGAGTGCACCCTTTACAGGCTGCTTGCTTCGCTGTACTGGCGTGACTTCCGTGGCGGATATGACGTCAGCGAAATCTTTGTGTATCCGGGAATAAAACACTTTCGTGTTAAAAGCCGGTGTCCGCGAAACGGCTGCCAGACCACGTTTCTTTGAAGTGTTTCATAGCGCGCGGCGTTGCGTGCGTCCTGTATTGCTCACGGAAACATGTATTCTCAGCAATGCATATGTGCGAAGTACAGAAGCCAACTTCAAAGGGCACGGTGTATAGCGCTTCACAGTAATACAGAGGGGGTCTTGTATTCTTTACTGCCTAAAATGACTAAGACCGGAGAAAGTGTGGGGCTTCGTGGCTATGACTTTAACCTAACTATGACATAATTAGTCTATGGTAAAGACAGTTACCGTTCTAGCAGTGTCGTTATTTTTAAATTCCTCGGCATATCCGTGTGAACTCAACGAAGAAACCAGGAGAGAAAGGGGGGGGGGGGGCTAAGGTTGCATACACCCACGCGATAATTTACAAGCGCCTTTGAGGTCCCTCTTATGATATTGGTGTTGATTATTCTGGTTGTTGTTTAATGTCAGGGGAAGTTCTGAGCTGGACGAAAATCAGGATTCAACGTGGCTCAAATAAAGTTCCTATACTCGGTTACAACTCAAGAACGGCACCACCTCATGTAGTGTATCACTCCGCCAAAGCGCCGGACCCGTGACGCCAGTGCGCGCGCGTTTTGAAAGGGGTTTGCTATGAATGCGTGATATCGTCTGCCTTGTCTCACGCAGTTTGTTTGTCGTCACTGGAGTCGTTTATAAGCATATTAAGTAAAAAAAATCACGGGAACGGCTCACGCCATGTTCAAAATATTCCCAGTAACGCCCTACTTGCGCCGCGCGGAGAAACATCGGGCTACGGTGATAAGGCACAGTGGCAACTTCCGGTGCCGTTCTTAGGTTTTCACCGAGTATATAGTGTTATCATACTTCGATATCAGGCTGCTTATAATTCCCTAAACGCGTGTTCCCAGCAATGCATTTGTGCATTGTAGTGAAGCCAACATTTTCATGCCACATTACACCTTCTTGCTGTCGCTTTAACGACTGTTAGGTTGGAGCTGGAACGCGCTTGAACTGTATAAGTTGCGTCCTGCCAGCCCAAGAGGTCGCAAGCATGCTCCCACCAAGTTGCGGCAGCGGCAAGCCGTCTGACGACGTGTAGGTTAAGCTAAACGTCGCGGAGGTAGAAGCAGGATAGAGAGGAGCGGAAGAGGGGCGTAAGAGCGCTGTTGTTTGGATCGTAAGCGCGTAATGCGCACGTTCCCCCACTTTGTCGGCGGCGCGACGCGTGGGCGGCGCGCGATGCCGCCGAAGCGTCCGCCCGTGCAACGCCTCGGAGAAGCGACGTGAGTCATACCCGGCGAGAACATGCCGTCGGGAAAGATCCGTGTGGAAGGCTCAAATAAATTCGCCGCCAACGCGCTGGCTTCTCGTCAGCATTCTCGCGACGGACATGTGTGTGCCAGGGGTGGGCGCAGTTGCTAAGAAAATGGCTGAAAGAAGAACTCCCTTTTGAGCGGCAAGAGTCGACGTAACGCAGATTAGGTTGCGGATTGCTCTGTGCTTTCTTCTCCAATAAAGAGCTCTGTCTTTCTTTCCTTCTTTCTTTCTTTCTTTCTTTCTTTCTTCATTTCTCTCTCTCTCTCTCTCTCTCTCTCTCTCTCTCTCTCTCTCTCTCTCTCTCTCTCTCTCTCTCTCTCTCTCTCTCTCTCTCTCTCTCTCTCTCTCTTGGATGGCTTCACGAAGCGTCAACGGAGCGTGCAAGCCAAATATTTTTCGATGACGAGATCACTCATGTTCGTTGGTAGCGCGTGTAATTAGCTCGACCGGAACCGCACTACTATACAGTAGTCCGCGCGTGAAAGCGGCGCGATTTCACGAGGAGTGCGTGTAGTGGTTGCGTGCTGTCGTTGCCTTTGTCCGCGTCTGATCTGGCGTACGTGTTCGTGCGTGCCGTGCGCTTCGCTTCCGTGAGGGCCATTCAGTCAATGCCGGCTTCCTGCGGACACAGCGCGTAGTACGCAGTGTGCGGGAGTCCTTGAGGCCGCCTGGAGTTGTAAACGCCGTGCGCTTCCCCGCCTTCCTCCGCGATGCGCTGGCACTGAAGGTCCTTGCTGTACACCTAGAGCGGCCATGACGATAAAGTGCATTTTCCGTTAATTTTGAAAGAACTAGCCTTCCCGAACTTACTCGTTCGGTTCCATTCAAGCCACGAAACACGTTTTAGGGGCTCGGGCTGTCAGCGTCTCATGTCGTCACAGTCGTAACCGTCGTCTCATGTAGTCACGGTACTAAAACACCAAGACACTCGTTTACGCCTCGCGCTAGAACGTAACGCCTACTAAGAAAACATCGGGACACTCGTTTACGACTCGCGCTAGAACGCTTAGTGCTTCAAAGACACGAGACTTCCCAGCAAAGCTGTATACCTCTACCCCCCAACGGTTTCCTCTCCGTTGGCAAAAACGTCAAGGCGCCAAGAAAACACTTATACACTGCATGATTCGCCTCTACCCAGGTTTCACGTTAGCAGAGATGGCCCGGGACTTTTTTTAACCGGGAGAAATGGGAGAAATATTGCACAACTTTTAAATTTTGCGCTACAGTGACGCGATATAGGCAGGGGTGACGTAACATGGCCCGGTACTAGAAAATAGTTATCAGTGCGTTAACTGCGCGTTAGCATTCCAGTTATGTAATCAAACGGGTCTAGAGGCTCCTCTACAATCGACGTAGGTAGGCGGCAGCCAATCGCGCGGGCAAGGCTCTGTGACGTCATATGGGCGTCGCCGGAAAGCGGGCGCAAATTCACCACTGCTTCAAACGTTTTCTTTGATATCTCGATTACACGTTTGAAGTTTGCGGCAAGGCCAGTATCATTGTTATCGAGACAAAGCAGTCTTTCTAATGAAGCAAACTTGTACTTCGTCTTCGCGCACCCTTTAATCGGATTTGTGTTTCTCTTCGTTATCTAATGCTGTCACATATGGTCGAAATTCTTCCGTATCGTCCACAGCTTGGGGATCAACCAGTGAATCTGTCGTGAAAAGCGGGCTTTAATCATGGTCGTCATGGTTTGTAGCCGATAAAGTTTGTAGCGCTAGTGACCTTGCGGCGTCCTTGCATTGTCCTTAATTAGCTTCTTGCGCAACTCTATGAAGTCACGTGACGGACAGGTCCGCGTCGCTTATATACAGACGCACGGGCAGGGCTACTTTGGTTACAACAGCGTTTGCGTGAGCTTACTTTTCTTTAAATTAAATATATTGCTGTAACTCACTGCGTACGTAAAAATGCCACAGTCGTACCCTTCATATCAGGCAGTGTAGGGTCGTTCTTCTCATCTTTGCGACGAGCGGAACGATCGATGAGCTGATTATGACCCTTTAGTCGTTAATAGCAATTAAGGATTGCCCATGAATACAGTCGCACGCATGGGTGTCCGCGGAAATTTTACTAAGGGAACGTCCGTGCAGAGACCTCAGGAGAAACGCATTGGCTTCTAAAAATAAGAGAAGGCAAAAAATACGCACAATTATACCGCATTTACGAGCAAAACGAATGTTCGAATAGCATTTGCACCCGTGTTAACATTGAAAACAAAGCTTTTACGTCTCGACCTCGCACCAAAAGGGGAGGGGAAAGGGGAGTTGGTGGAGCGGTAGAGCTTCCCACATCTGCTTTTTCCGCGGGTGGCCCTACCCGCAGGTTTAACCATATTCTATACTATAATTACTTCGCAAGAGTATAGCTAACCCTGAGTTATTATCTTTCGCATCCCCTAATCTGGTCTCTTTAGAACGTTGTTTACGCAGTGCGCAGCAGTTAGCCCCATCAGTGATCCAGCTTCCCTAGGCTTGTATCGTCGCTTATACAAACAGTATAGCTTTCAATATGGTGCTTTAAAACTTCTACTGATAAATGCCGAAACATTTATATGGTAGAATCAATGAGAACACCAGTCGTCTGTCACACTTTCGCAGCACAAGAAAATGCCGTTAATACAAATGTCCTGTTTGGCGTTTATTTCCGTATAAAACCGCCTACATTTGACCCTGGAAAATAACTTCACAGCGATGCATTTGTGCATAGTAGTGACGCCGACTTTAGCCAGGCTCAGCGTATGCGCTTTATTGGGCTACGTGTGATTTTTAGGAGGTATTTAAACGATCTTAGGGCCCTCAAACTTGGCTACTAAAACTGCTTACATCGCCCTTGAAAAAAAACCGGGCCATCTCCACTAACGTGAAAGCTGGGGAGGGGCGAGGCATGCAGTGTAAAAGTGTATTGGCGTTTTTGCCCACGGAGATGAAACCATTGTGGGGGGGGGGGGGGGGGTAGAGGTATACAGCTTTGCGGTTTTTCGGCAAAGCTTTGCAGCTTTGCTGTAAAAGTCTCGTGTCTTTGAAGCACAAAGCGTTCTAGAGCGAGGCGCTGGAAAAGGAGTGTCCCGCTGTGTTCTTTTAGTACGCGTTACGTTATAGCGCGAGGCGTTGAAAACGAGTGTCTCGGTGTTTTAGTGCCGTGACCACATGAGACGCCGACAACCCAAGCCCGTTAGGTGATTCGCCCCTAAAAATTTTTTCTCAGCAATGCACTTGTGTACACTGATGAAGACAACTTCTAAGGGGCTCGCTGCCAGTGTTCGTAGAGATAGGTGGGGTTTTACAAAAGCACCTAATAAATATGTTACGTTGATGCCAGACTGCTTAAATTGACCCTAAAAATGTTTACCTAGCAATGCACATTTGTACAGCAGTGTAACCACCTTTAAGGGGCCTCGGTGCGTAGCAGAGCGGATTACGCATTTATCCGGAAATTCTCACTGGAATGTTTCTGCAAAGTTTTCCCTTTCTTTCTCTCATTTTCATCTTTCGCTCTTTCTTTTAGTTATATAATTCCCCTTTCCCACAACGTTAACACTCCGGCAACCTCCTCGTGAGCCTTTCGTGGCCCCCATTTGAGAGGCAGTAGTGGCTTTCTTTAACACTACTCTCTCTCTCTCTCTCTCTCTCTCTCTCTCTCTCTCTTCCTCTCTCTCTCTCTCTCTCTCTCTCTCTCTCTCTCTCTCTCTCTCTCTCTCTCTCTCTCTATCTCTCTCTCTCTCTCTCTCTCTCTCTCTCTCTCTCTCTCTCTCGAACTGTTCTAACCGTACCATGGACACATTTTCTGTCGTCTATCGTCTGCACCGTCACCGGTTGTTCCTCGCATGCAAGCTCAGCGCTTTCTCGTGTGCGAAAGAAACGCGTACGCTGCACCAACCACACCTGCTGCGTTAAAACAATGCTATCTTTCGAATGGCGCGGATCCGTGACTCAATTCAGATGTGGGCGCTTCATTCAGTTGTCTTTGTCCACGCACAATCTATAAACACGATTGCATTTAGCGCATGCTGGAATGTGTGCTGGAAATATACGACTGTCGTCCGATATAACGTACGCGCGCACAGCCCCTTCCTTAGAGACAACTGTGCGTTATACACTCTAACATGAAATACCCATTCTCAAGAGCGTGTATCATACCAGGTGTCCAGAGGGAGAGAGAGAGAGAGAGAACATTTATTCGAAAAGGATGAAGGGGAAGGCCATTAACTTGTAAAGAAATACAATTCGGAGGCAAAGAATGGAATCGGGCAGCACAGGACAGAAACGGGTGGAGGTCAGTGGGAGAGGCCTTCGTCCTGCAGTGGACCTAAATAGGGTGACGTTGATGATAAAAATTTAATTCACTGATTTTATTTGATAAGCTTTTTTATTACTGCTTTCGATTAAAAAGTTCAACATTTAAACTTGGTAAGCTGTGCTATTTCAATAGCTAAAAAATGACTAGGTAAATGTAATGACTTGAGTAATTCACGTATAAATATGCCTAATTAAAAAGGACGACCTGAGTGATTCCCCTACAACGATAGCTCGCGCGGGGGGGGGGGGGGGGGGGGGGGGGGGATTTACGATGCGCCGGTGTCTCGGTAAAGTTCGCGCACACTCACAAGAGCGCAATTTATATCCAGCTGCCATATATACCTCAAATATGGATAGCGCTTATGTTGTACTGTCAGAGAAGAGCGATAAAATTTCAAATGTTCGCTAGCGTCGGCAAGAGATAACGCAGCTGAATTATGAGCGCTGATGTATGCTGATACGCCGCAAGGAAATCGGCATTTTTTTATACGCAGCTTGAGAAACCCGCCGCGAGGCTTTTTTTTTTTCTCGAAAGTTTTGTTCGACTGGCAAAGTTACAGCCTTCGCGGGTCGAGGCGACCATACTTTTTCACGGTCGAGAAAATAAGGCTAGACGCGCCAGGGAGAAATGGGTGAGAGAGGGAGAATTTGTCAATGGGTCGAACGAGTTCGGCCTTTTTTGGACACGCACACGCGCGCACACGCAGGCACGCACACATACACACACATACACACGCATACATACACATACATACACATACATACAGATACATACACACACATACACACACATACACACATACACACGCATACACACACATACATACACATACACACACACATAAACACACATACAGTAATCCCTTGTTATAAAAAAGTCAGCGGGATGGTCAAAAACCTCGTTATAAGCAGTGTTTTGATATAAGCGGCAACTCAACAAAACCTACAGCATTTCAGCTTTAACTGCGCCACAGCTGTGAGGAATCAAAGCGCAGTGTATTCAGTGAAGCAAAAACTTTAATCAGGTGCAAAAAAGGCAGTGAGCTTTGGCTGTTTGTAGTTCTTTCTGGGCGCGAGCAACCCCCTGCTCCAATTTGGTCAAGCATTGCATGACGCTGCGGTCGCCGCACATAAAAGGGGCAGTGGCAGTGGCCACTTACGTAGCGGGCGTGCGGGCGTCACGGAACGCTACGAGAGTTTCGCGCTGGAGAGCGCCGAAAACGCAGTGGCTAGAGTTTGAGGTTGTGTTTGTTGAGCTAAAAACACGATTAACCGCTCATTGTGGGTACTCAGAGCAATCATAGAAACCGACCGGTTTTGCACTAGGGACTTCAGGTTATCATTGGGCAATTTTTTCCCGAGCTGTGCAGCCGTTAAGTTGGCGACACAAGAGTTTTTTTGGCGTCCTGTTGTCGACAACACGGCTGATTGTATGGAACGAGTGCCGGTGTTATCGCACCATCTCGTCTACGCCATTGCCCAATGACCAGGGACAAAATTCAATGGCCCTAACACGCATTTGGACCACCTGTATAAAGTCAGATGGGGCGAATCGAGCATGACCGGCTCGAAAAAAAAAAAAAATCGCCGGGAAAACTACAGCTTGCGTTGACCAGCCATGTTGACAGCCATTATTGCCGCTGAGTCGCCGCCGCTCGGCGACGCCTCCGCCCGCCACTTCTCTCTAAGCGGGCCAAGCTCTTTGTGCGCTTCGAGTAATGCGGCCTAAAATGCACGTTTGGGTTGGGACCAGAAGAAATTTCGAAGCAAAATTTCGATGAAGCGATTTCGTTATAATGAGGGATTACTGTACATATACACACTCACACCCATATACACTCACACACATATACACTCACAACCATATACACTCACACACACATACTCACACACACAGGCATACACACATACGGATACACACACATCCACACTCACACACACATACTCACACACACAGGCATACACACATACGGATACACACACATCCACACACACACACACATACACGCATATATACACATATACATACATACATATCCATACATATCCATGCATACATAGATACATGCATACATGCATGCATACTTGCATACATGCATGCACATCTGCATGCATACATAGACAAAAATAAAGGTAGGCAGTCAAGAAAGCCAAGGAAAGCAAAGGGGAAAATGTGGTAGGTCATTGTATTCTTCTTGAAACAGATATATTTATACTTTTTTGAAAGAAAGTGGACAAAAACAAGCTCGCCGGGTGGGATCCGAACTTGCGATCTCCGGGATTCTTTCTTTTATTTAACAAAACTACATCTGTTTCAAGTAGAATAAAATTACAAATGTTTACAAACTAATTATGACAACTAAATGAAACTTAGCGTAATGGTAGAGTCGTCTTTGCGCAATATTGCAATATATTTTTTTTTGTTTCCAAGGTACCTAAGTTAGACTGAGAAAACTACAGAGCCTTCGCGAGAAAGTTGGCCTTGCAGCAAAAAGCTTTTGGTCGACGGATGCTGGACACGATCGAGCCATTGCGTTGTAGCGGTATATATCAACGTTACTAGAATAAGTTTATTCTAGTAACGTTGGTATATATCTTATCTGTAAAAAGGGAAAAAAAAACAGTCATGGCGCAGGACGTGCGTTCCGCAGAAGTAAGGGCTACAGACCGCCTGAATGCCTTATTTCTCTCTCTCCAACGCTGAGCTACAGATAGTTGAAGCACTGCATTTTAAACACGCTTCGTGGAAAACTGCAGTAACAGCTGTGTCCAATTACTGTAGGATAGATTGAACTTGGGCGAGTTGGTACATGCCTAGGTGGAACTTCGCTTGAAACAAAACACAGGAAGAAAAGACGGGCACGGGCGCTGACGATGGACTGTTTATTTTATTAGGAAAGAAAGAACATATAGGTGGGCTCTTTCAAAAAGCGTTATGCGCGAAGGAACACTTCGATGCACGTGAAACAAACAAAACAAACTAAAAAGGAAAGTACAAAAAGGCGCGGTTCGTAGAATGAGTCCACGTTAGAGAAATGATCAGACAAGGGCTCGCCATAGCTATCTCGCCAAATAAGCAAGTTTTCTAGCAGTTACACGGACGGCGTGCTTACGCAAGACTCCCCTTGTTGTGAAAGACGAACGCGACGCCGATCATTTATTTTGATTTGCCATTTAACGCTCTGTCACCACTGAGCAGGATGGGAGTGTTTATCTATATCCGGGAGCCAAGCGCGCAGTAGGCTGATTGCAGCCAGCATGATGCCCTTCAACGACCACCCTTCTCAGTGGCGACGCAGCGTGAAAAGGTGCCTCAAAATAAACGACCGGCGTCGCTTGTTGATCAATCATTTCCCCTAAGAGTAGGCCATACTCTCAAACACTCTTTTAGAAGTGAGCATGCGCACAGTTTAGTGTCTTTGCCGCCAGACGGTGCAGCATGCGTCGGAGGTTATAAGTGTTCCGTTGTTCGTATTTTTTAAATCCCCCCAGTACTTTCAAGCAGTGATAACATTAAGCATTTGCGGATATGCTTTAGCGCCCCCTGCTGCGTGCACGGCCTCATGGGGCTTGGCTATAATTCAAAACCGCACCAATTATGACGTCATCATTTAGGCGTATTACGCCTTGTTGGAGTATACAGTGGCGATGATGACCAAGTCTGATCGTTTAATCGCATGAAGGCCGCGGCGGTTGTGCTTTTGATGGGGCGAGGCACAGAACAATGCTTTCTGTACGTTTGACCTCGCTCTGGCCCCGTGGGAACGGATGACGGTGCTTACTCTTTAGGCGATTACGGGTAACCAGCACATAATCTACACCGCGGTATACAGCCAGTGCGTGTGCGTGTGCGTGTGTGTTTTATTTGTACAACCTGTTGTGATGCAGTCGGCTGTCTAATTGTCTTGGGTGAGGTTTCCGGAGACCTTGTGGGTTGGGCTAACGAGCTATTTTTTTTTTCGGTTTGTCTACATTTGCTAGCGATCGAGAGTGACTGTGAACACCGTTTGTGTAGTGCTTACGATAGAAGTATACATGCTTGACCCGGCAAAATAAATGATTAGGACAGCTGTCATGGTTATTTAGAGACGCCTTCCTGGTTCAGATTACCCGCCGCCCTGGCACTGGGGCTAAGGCGTCGTGTTGCTGAGCTCAAAGGCGCAGATTCGATCCCGTCCTCAGTGGCTGCTTTTCACTGATGGCGGCCGAAAGCGAAAACTCCCCTGTGTCAAGATTTCTGGGCACGTTAAAAATCCCCAGGTGGTCTAAATAAATCTGGAGACGTCCACTACGGCCCGCCTCATAGGCCAGATGTAGCTCCCGCGCATTAAACTCCAATTATCTGAATCCAGTTCAAATTTCTGTTATTTCAAAGCATCGAGTGCGATGTCCACTTGAAAAACTTCATCCTTCTCATCCCACCCCGCAGCACTCCGCCTTTTCAGTTCTTTGTTTCCGAGTGTCATTCGTCCTTCCGATGACGTCCGCCTTTGTCGGGTGTCTGCAGTTTATCTCTGATTGTACACTGCCCCAGGTGAGAGGCCATTAGCTCGGCGTTATCAGCGAAGGCAAAAAGTCCCCTGCAGCGACAAACGTCAGGGCACAGTTCGCTTCGCTGGCTCAAACGATGTCGAGAGATAGCGACACGTGCAGACAGAGGAGTAGAGATATAAGTGTGTGTGCGTTGGGATTACCGAATCTCTCGGCCTGAAACGGCAACCCGAGTAACGCGCCTTCAGTAGAATGAGCAGCACGGAGCTGGGGTAAATTGACAGCTCAGCCTTGTGTATATGGGCGGATCCCGGGTGACCTCTTTAGCTTGGAGTGTCGGGCAGCTCTGCTTAGGGTGTCGGTAGCAGCGATAGTCAAAATGATGTTAGGGAGGGGGAGCGGGTGATCCGCTCCTCTTGACCCCGGTCACTTCGTTCTTCCACTGTTTCTCAAGCCGATCACATTAGTTCCCTCAATGGTTAGAGTTCGAAGTGTGTGCGTTGTCCTCAATTAGCCACTCACCCGTCCGTTCACTTCTCTTTCTCGTTGCGCTACATAATGTGACGTGCTGTGAAGGGGGTCGTAGTTCGCACTTAGGGTTCGTGACAAGTAATTCGTATATTGGTTCGGAAATGCATTTTAGGTCTACGACAGGTAACATGTGTAAGCGTGAAGTAAGCTGCAGATTTCACGAGTTATCATGTGTATACGCCACAGGCCTCAAGGACTAAAGGGTCTTCCCACAGGCGAACGGCGATAACACCTTGCGCTCTGCATAATAAAAGATTTCATCATCATCGAGACATGGTCATGGTTAAGATGTCATTTATGGCTGTCGCCAATATGAGGAGACAGCCCTCCTCCAGTTCTCCGAAAAAGTAATCTTCTCAGCCTTATCGTCACATGCGTTTGCGGCACATCGCTGAGTCGCGGCAAGTGGTCGTCGGTTGGTTAGGATAGCAAACTGGTATGCACACTGGAAACCGTTTCACACTGGTAACCGTTTCACACTGGAAACTGTTTCACACTGGAAATTGCTTCACACTGGAAATTGCTTCACACTGGAAATTGTTTCACACTCGTAATTCGTTTTACACTCGTGATTCGTTTTACACTTGTAATTCGTTTCACACTTGTAATTCGTTTCACATCGGGATACCGTTTCACGTCTATATACCGTTCTATTTGCGAGGCATCCTTGAATAGACTACAAAAAAATGACTGCAATATGTAGTACCACTCAATCAATCCTAACCACGAGCGAATTGGCCGTGATTATTTGGCGGGGAGTGACCAGGCTCGACCAGCGCCAGGCGTCAAAATTTTGTTTGCCGGTTTTCTTTTGGCACTCGTCCAACCGACAAGATAAATTGGCAGTTGTCTTGCCAGGCCATCGCCTCGCAAACAGACGTGGACGGTGCTAGTTATAGCTACCCACGCCGAAAGTTCTTCGGTGATGATTCGACATCGATATATAGATAGAAACCGAGTACTGCGTGTTGGAATCCATTCTCGCGGATACGCCTGCTTGCGTGCACATGCTCACACGTATGATTCACGCGCCGACACGCGACGCAGACGGCGGAGTTAAGAAACCATGTTATTCTGAAAGCGGAGTTCCTCTAACCGATGTCTCAAGGAGATCGCGTCTGGCTTCTGAAAGGGCTACCCGAGGGAATGGATATCCTGTTGCACTTTACTTAGAGAAAAGAGGTAGAAAGATTGTGTAATTTCTGAAGCTTTATCTCGGCTTTTATCGTCATTTTCTAAAGTTCTGGGAATCACTTAAGGTGCTTGTAAGCTTGGATAAAATTATTTGCACTGGTAAATTCAAGATGAGGGTAACGTCCATTATTTACCAAGACTTCTTCGTTAGGGGCATTGCACGACTATATATGATCGTCAACGTTATGGATGTTTTCGTCATTAACTACTCCTTATTAGTTCTAAGCCCTTACACTGTAGCGAAGATGTGTATGGTATAGGGTTCGCGTACTTGTCTGGTCCGTCAACAAAAAACACACTGGCCCTCTCTGGGACGAAGAAGGGACCACTCGCCTGCCTTGACTTTTTTTTATTATTCGTGACTGTATGGAGAGCTTCGGGCCTACGTGCCACATTTCAAACGGCCTGATTAATTGGTGAAAGCACGGTAATAGCACACATCGGGATGTTCGTTTTCTTCGCGGAAGTAGCTCGGGACGTGCACGTTCACCTTGGTGAAACGACGATCGGGCGATCTTAATAACCATGTCCACCGCCTCGACAGTGCGGTAGCTAACAACGACGGCCGCCAGAGAATGAATGTACCCGCATGAAGAAGAACCCTTGCCTATCACCATTTTTCGCCTTTCTCCTCTCCCATCCGTGAGGGGCCTCCTCCAATCGAGCGTACAGTAAAAGAAGACGCATGCATCACTGCACGTATAGGTGGAAGTATGCGTTTGAATTTCGCGCCAAATCGTCTGGAGGCAGAGTCACTAACCGGAGTTTATAGCCGGAAGCTTTCGAAAGGAGGGCAGCTACGTGGGCTGCAGGCTGTCGCTTTTTTTTAACTTTCCTCCTGTACGAGATTTCGGCGCATGTTAAAGATCCCCAGGTGGTCAAAATTAATCCGGAGCCCTCCACTACAGTGCGCCTCATCGCCTGCGTTGGGTCTGCGTGTTAAACCCTACAATCAATCAATCAATCAATCAATCAATCAATCAATCAATCAATCAATCAATCAATCAATCAATCAATCAATCAATCAATCAATCAATCAATCAATCAATCAATCAATCAATCAAACTTTTCCCTGCTGCGAGATCCTCAATCTGTGTCGCATCCCGTGCGTTACTTAACGCCGTTGAAGCAATTTGTCACGTCCTCGTTCTATGGAATAAGCTGTAGATCAACCGCTCCGTATCGGGGCAGGTTCACCTGCATCGCATTCTGTTCTTTAGTTTATCACACTATTTTTGGCTGCCTCATAACTTCCCTCGACTATTTACAGCACGGCGACTCGTACTGACGTCGTTATCTCTTTTGTTGGATGACTTCGAACAGAAGCCATCGCCAATATTAATAATTTGATTGATTGATTGATTGATTGATTGATTGATTGATTGATTGATTGATTGTAGGGTCTAACGCGCCGACACAACGCAGGCTATGAGGCGCGCCGTGATGGTGGGCTCCGGATTAATTTTAACCACCTGGGGATCTTTAACGTACGCCGAAATCTCGTACACACGGGCGTTTTTGCTTTTTGCCCCCATCAGAACAGCAGGCGCCGCGGCCGGGAATCGAACCCGCGTCCTCGGCCAATCTTGTCTCACCACCGCCGTCTTAATTGTTGACGGCCACGACGGAAAGCGAGAAAGCGAGCTAGCGCGAACAAATACCTGTTCTAAAGGGCGGTTTGCAAAGTCCTCGTGTTGCAGCCATAAACGCTCTGCGACGATAAGTGCACACTTGAAGCAGCTGTATATGCTCCACGGCGCCGCACGGTGCGATATAACTTTTGTGGCTTTTCTTAGCGTTCATTCGATTTATGCGGGAGGCCTCGGCTCACGTGCATCTTGTACCGCGGTACTATAAACGAGCAACGTCATTTTTCTTTTTTTTTTTTTTTTGTTTCGATTTGCGCGGAGACTCCGCGTAAGCAGCATCTGCCGATGTATTCAAGTTCGGGCGCCTTTCGAAATTAATGGCAGCTGTGGACGGGCGTTCTTTTGTTGAGCGCGATGTTTTCTTTTTCAGATATTCTTCGCATGATATGTGCTTTTTGTGTGCGTGGGAAGGTTTGGCAGCGACGAAACAATAAATCAACTGGGGATCTCTGCTGGGAAACAAAGGTTCCGAATCAAGCCTGCTGTCAGACAGCACCGAGGCAGCCGCGATAGGCTTAGGACTGCTCATCGGCACGAGAGAGAGCGAGAGCGAGAGAGAGAGAGAGAGAGAGAGAGAGAGAGAGAGAGAGAGAGAGAGAGAGAGAGAGAGAGAGAGAGAGAGAGAGAGAGAGAGAGAGAGAGATTTGCTGAGCAGTGCAAGGTTAGTTACAAACTTTTTGGTTTGCTTTGACGATATTCCTGGAAGCGGAAAATTTTCTTTAGTGGAGCAAAGTTAGTCCTACTCCTTCTTTCTGTTCCTCATTTCTGCAGTTTATAAAATGCATTTTACAAGCTATATACAATACAAATACTATCGGCTCAGGGTTATCTGTTTCAGCGGGAATACGAGCAACAAACAGCGCAACGACGGGGTGACAAATTTTTACAGATTTTACAACAGATTTTACAAATTTTTAGATATTTACATGAACAGATTTTCATGAACATGAACATCCATTTACGCAATGATTTGTCGGGTGAACGGTTTGTGGTGAGACTCTCTCAATTAGCCTTATTTACGGTGCTATGAGGTCTTCTGGTCTTAAAGTGAAGTCAAATAAATTCTGACGTCATGCGTTGTTTTTCTTAATGCAATGTTCTGATTTGATCAAGTTACAGGCAATAAAATATACAGACGTGTCGCAGAACGACTGAACTGTCTCAAATTTACCTCCATATGGCTTCGTTTAAATGCCACAGAACTGGGAACCAGGTTAACTTATCAAGATACGGTACTCAACAATACATCCTGAGACCGTTACGGCTGATAGCGACGCTGCCAAAAATCGAGGAAGCTTATAAGTGTCGATCTGTACAGCCACCCCGGTGGCTCTCACCTCGGAAACATTAGGGCAAACTGTTATTGCCACTTGAGTTGAGAAGTGCTAACAGACAAGACAGGGGAACACACGGCGCTGACTAGCAACTGGCTCGGATAGTATATGCACCAACTAGCCCAAATCACCGTCCTAACACAGTTATTGCCACGTTGTGCTACATGCGCTGTTTTCACCATGAACATTCACCAACTTACCCCAGCGCCGTGTTTGTGTTTTCCCTTCTCTATCTTCGTCTTTTATGCGCTAGCTGTTTTAACCACAAACATTCACCAATTTGCCCAATTCGCCGCTACATATCCAAGTGTCATTCGAGGCAAATGAGTTCTCTTCGAATCTTGACTAACACAATTGGCTGTGTCGGTGTCAAAGCACTTTTGGAATATCTCGTAGGAGCTTGACATCGCCGGCTTCATCGGATATATAAATATATCGTTAGTTCGCTTAACTTAAATGGCATTTAAATACACGCTGTGCTCGGGGCAAAGCTCCCTGCAATCTGGCCTTTAATGTCACCGAAGGCAATCATTCAGAGAAAGCGAGAGTGAGAGAGAGATTTATTAAAATTCAATGTTTACCCTGTCGGCACTGGCAGCTCGAGGCTGGCAGTGATAGGGGCGTCTGTTTCCACGGACACTTACTTCCGCAGGTTGGAGCAACCCAATGCGTCCTCTCAGCGGTTAGGGAATGGAAAGAGAGGGAAGGGGTTAATAAGGCTTTCTACAGAAGTGCCCTTCACACCGCGCATTAAGCCAGTGTGTGCAGGGTGGACAGATGTGCGGATGTGGTTCCCGTCGTTCCCACCGTCGTTCCCGCTTCTTTTTTTTTTTTAAATTTGCTATTACAAGAACCAATCTAACGTCTATTCTTGATTATAAGAACGCTTTCTCTCTCGACTAGGTACTTCAGGTTTGCCTCCAATACGCCTGAGGTTTCCTTCGCGCTGAATAATGTGGACATTAGAACCACTAAATAAGCTACGTCTAGTGGCCCTAGTGGACATGTATGAACCGGATCAGCAGCTTTAGTAGATTGGAAACGTCCTGCCTATATACATGTACTTTGCTTCCTAGCTTTCTTTCACTTAGGCCGGTCTGCTGAATCTGTTTGTTGAGAGACGGACAACAAGACGGGCGGACACAGACAGACAGACAGACTAGCGGTCGGGCGGGCGGACAGACAGACGGGCGGGTGGACAGACAGACAGACGGGCGGGCGGACGGACGGACGGACAGACAGACAGACAGACAGACAGACAGACAGACGGACGGACAGACGGACGGACGGGAGAACGGACGGACGGACGGGAGGACGGACGGACGGACGGGAGGACGGACGGGAGAACGGACAGACAGACGGACAGAGACATTCTCGTCCAGAATGAGCGATCGATCTTTAAAATTCCTCGCTGATTGGTTTATTCACCCTCGCGTTGCTTTCCGTTCGTTTGCATCACAGACCGTGAGCGTGACTCCCGTGATGACGACGACGGACTGCGTTCGCATTGAGGGCACATAGCGCGACGAGAGGGCGCCGGGGTTGTCTGCGTGGGAAGGCGCGATAAGAGGACGATTGCAGGTCGAACGCCAACGCAAGCACAGGGAAACCGTGTCGTCTCTAATTGCAATCCAGATAACCAGGCATTGTTGCGAATGTCTGTGTCTCGATATCGGCCGGCGTTACGTTTCGTGAAAAACCCAAATTACCTGTCGCTGATTGCGCGCTCTGGTGCAGTGAAGTCGTCGAATTCTGCAGCCGCCGCACATACGGGACTGTTAAGTGTTTTATGATGGTACTACAAGAGCCCCGAAAACTATATTTGCGGAATGTCTGGCGCCACTAAAATGCATTAGTTAATTCAAAACGTGTCGTCACTACCTCATACGCAATGCGGTTCCGACACGTAGATCTTCTAATTTTTTTTTTCTCATTTATTGAAGTTGTGTAAGTGCCGGGAGGTGGGAGCAAACAGTGTATGAGAAACTCTTCATCCCACAAAATGAGATCTGACAAGAGTAAGAAAGATGGACAAAGAAAAAAGAAAAGGAAACAACGTTGCTTTCCTTCTCTCTCTCTCTTTCTCTCTCTCTCTCTCTCTCTCTCTCTCTCTCTCTCTATATATATATATATATATATATATATATATATATATATATATATATATATATATATATATATATATATATCTCTCTCTCTCTCTCTCTTTAATTTGGGGGGTTGGTATTATACCTGGGATTTGAGGCGCGCCGCAGTTGACTGCCCGGCGTTTTTTTTTCTTCTTTTTGACGTGCACCAAAAGCTCAACACGTGGGCCTTTTCTTTTTCCGCCTGCGCCAGAAAAAAAAAAAAAAAAAAACCGACCGCCGTGGAAGAAGTTGAACCCGCGTAATCGTGGTGTGCGACACGACACGGCGTCTTGGCCCCTGAGCCACCGTGGCAGGGCGCTTTCTTTCCGGACGAAACAGCGGAGCACGATGTGATGGCTGCGTACATCAGAGCTGAGTACTGAGTTGGGACTAATCGTCACAGCAACGTGGGCGACCTAAAATTACAGCCTTGGGAGGCGTAGGGGCGTGGTATTCTCGCGCTTACTGTTGTTAAGCCTGCAGAATCACGAATTGACTACCTGCATGGTTTTGCGTATAAAATATCAAGACGCAAAACAAAAAGGTCGATCGATATTTTTGTGAAATAACCTACGATAACGCATGCGTATATTCAGAAACATTGCGTTTATTATTATTTTTTTGGCACTTAGGGCAACATGTGCGAAAAAACTCCTATTGAATTGCGATGTTCTCAAGCGATGTTATTAGAACTAACTAGTACGGAAAGCTCGAGCTTCATGGAACATTGGGCACAGTTCTTCCCTCATTTTTGGTGGCGACTGTCAAAGCCAACGCATATGTTCCCTGGTGTTTTAGGCAGAAGGAATAACTTTATTTTGCCACATCCGGGACGACTTGCATTTTCTTTTCTTATTGCTGACCAGGGAGGGCCGTACAACAGCTCAAATTAATTCAACAAATTTAGCTGTTTAAACTTAAGAAGAGTCATAACGGCTGTAATCTTGCGACGAAGCAACAAAAAGAAAAATAAGATCCATGAAATGGCTGCGCTGAAGCCAAGGTCCGCCGCGCTTCTGGCGCGTTTTGCGGACCACTTCGCTCCTGTCTTCATTACACCTTACGCCCCCCACTGTCATCATCCACTAAAGTTGACACGTGCATATTGCCTTCTCTAGAACCGCATCCAACTTCCGAAAAGCGGTGACTCGGCACGCGCGCTTGCTTTTGTCTCGGCACGATAACGAATCGTCATCCTACGCGCGCACGCGCGCGGCTTCAAAGTTGGCGCGCCGCGCGTGCGTAGACGCGCGCGCGGAGCGTCCGCGGCGCCCCGCGCGGCCGGCCCCTAAAGCGGAAAGTGGGAGTTGCCACACGCATGCGCGTTTGCCACACCCTGCGGACGGCCATTTTGTACGAAGTTGTCACCGCGAGCGTGGAGGTGATACGCCGCTGGGAATACGTTCTTTTTTCTTCGCCGGTGAGTGATTTGCTTGGTCCACTTGTTCAGAGCTCACGGCTCGAGCCTCGAAGGCAGCTGCGACCGCTGCCGTTCTTGCGTGGCCGCCGCCTTTCCGTCAGTGAGGTACCGGCGCGCGCTGAGGAACCGCTGCGGGGCAAAGTTTTTTGTACGCGACATGACGTGGTTCGGGCAACTGCGTTCTCGTGTTGACCCTGTTTCCGGGTGTTTTTCTGCAAAAAGTCGCCCGGCCTCGGTGTTCGTCGCGTTTAGAGACATGCCGTAGCTTGTTAACTGCCGTTTTGCGGCGAGTCGGCCGGCTGCCAGCGCGTAGTTTCCGCATAAATTGGGAGATGCTCCGTTCCCGGCGGCTCGGGACGTCTGTAGCCTCGTCAGCGCGTATACAAAAAACCGGTTGCTTCTAACCAGCCGTTGAGCGACGGGGCCCGAAGTGTCCTGTTGCTGCCTTTCCTCGCTTTTTGGGCTGTGTTGTGATAGGCGTATTGGCAGATTTGGTGCGTGTTCTCTCTGAGGAATGAAATGTTTCCGCTCACGGCTTTAATTCACGCCGAAGGCGTTGTTACTCGGCCGAAGCTGGCGGGCGTACGGCTTTGTTAGAAGTAGCCCTGTTCTCCGTCTTAGCTGCGAGCTCGCACTGAGGAAATATGCCCCGCATTCGCGTCCTTCCAATTAATGTGGTGAACTTTGGTCGGCTGTCTGTGGCGCGAGCTTTATGTGAGTGCTGTAAAAGGTCGGTCGGCGGTGGTCTGTAGCCGTCCGTCCGTGCGGGCCCGTCCCGAGCGGACATGCTTTTGGGCGCGAATGACGTAATGGTGCCGCCGGTCGCAACTTGTTGACTGGTCGGGGGGTTGTTGGTGAAGCCGGCATCCCTTTCAAACTTGTTGCCCTGCGTTAATTGGCGTTATCCACGTCGTACAAAGGCCTTCGCATTCAAGGGCACGCGAAACCCCAGGACTTTTAAACGCGTATACGTATTTTTATCGGATTCCTTCCTGCTGCAGGCGCGAGTCGCACGTTCGAGATTAAACCGGCGTAAACCAGCGGGCGAGAAAAACTAAAATAGAAAACAAACTTGTGCTCAGGCCTGAAGGGTTTGTTTAAAAGGCGGTGATTCTTTACGGCTGCCTGTCGTCAGGCGTTATACACAGTTGGGGGTTGTGCGCTGCTTTGCTTGTGAATTTGCAGCGCGCGTGCGGGGTTTCCGCCCGGAGCATTAACCCGCTTAGCGCGTCTGCCAACGGGGACCCAACAGGCGTTATAGAACTCAAATGCATTTATTTCGCCTTGCTTTGGAGGTTGCTTGTCGTGGCCTTTCGGTGTGTACGATTTTGTGCTGTCAAAATCGTTAGGTGCCACACGTACCCGTTTTTGTCATGACGCGTTTTTAAGCGTAAATTCTCGTGGCCTGTGTTGTCAATTGGTTAAGTACTGTCAGTCTGAAATCTCCCCTCCCCACCCGTATTTCAGTGCAATTCTGACATGCGGTTTCCCTCTCTCGTTTCAGAAGTTGCCCCCTTTTTCTGCCAGTGGTCAGCGGGCAAATAAATCAAGATGCCGAAGCCGGTAAGTGGAGGGGACGTTCTTATACGTCAAATTTACAAAAAAGCTCGTTTGCGTTCGTGCTCTCACAAGTTGAAATTTAATGTACTAAGATTCTTCATGAAAAAGTACTTCGTACACTGAATTACAATTGGGTCAAAGTATTTCTCATGTCTGAAAATTAGTGGTTAGTGCTGCCACCCCAACTGGCAAAACTTTATTGCTTCAGGAGAACCGTCTCTCCGTTATCGAAACCATTCTCCCTGAATAGGTTCAGTAGTATTACAGTGCCAAAATCTCGAATAATTGCATATCAGGGTGCAGTTACTGCTCACTGGCCATGCATTGTTTGGCCATAATCAGTGAAAGTACAAAAACCAGCCCATTAAAAAATGTGGGGCCCTAATCATGGGGCAAGTCGGTGACAATTTTTGGGCTCGCTGGTTGTTAGTCATCACGAGCAACGTGATAGTTTGCTGAACTTAACGTTACTGCCTGCAATTTAAACTGCAAGACGCTCACTTGCACCTACTAGTGCAAGTAGTGCTCACTTACTGGCTAGTACTGTTTTGTGGGAGGAAGGAGGAATAAACTTTTATTGTGCACACCACGATGTGCTCAGCCTCCCAACGATTTTTTTTTGCCTGCCGTTAGCGACCTTGTGCACATGGTGGTTGATACAAACACTGGTAAACCGATCCCATTCCCTTTAAGGGCCCATAAAAACAAGATACAAGTTTGGTTCATTAAAAAAGACTGCTTTGTCCTGTTAACAACTGTACTAGTTCTCTCGCAAATGTTGGAACAAATGGAGATATTACAAAAAACTTTAAGCAGTGGCCACTCTGGCAGCTTTCCTATGTCACAATCTTGTGTGATTGGTGGCTGTTGATGGAAACCACTGCTAAAACGCAACTGGGCAATTGTAGAGGGCCTGTTTGATTGCATCACTTGAATGCTAATGCGTTGTCAACACACTGAAAATTGTGCTTTTAGTACTGGCCCATATGATGTCACTACTGCCTTATAACACATCACTATGGCGCGAAATTTGAGTTTTCTATACCACTTGCATCTGTTTGTGTTTGGTTAAAAAACATCTCTTGGCTTGAATAGAGCTAAGGGAGCTACTGAGGCCTAGTTATTTCAAATTACTCAGTTGTATTTTGTCTTCATGGCCCCTTTCTACCACAAATCAGCCGCAGTAAAATTGTGAATGCTAGGGAAAATAACACTGCTTGTTACCAGACCATGACAGCCCAGGATGCAGGGGATCACTTTAATGTGCGGCTGTGATTATAACCTCCACGTTGTTTCACACTTGCGCGTACTTCAAGTGATACATGGTTTTTGTAGGCAGTATGATTTTCACAGCTGCTATTGGGTTTTGCTGTGCAAAGACGGAGAGTTGATTTTAACTTCTGCCGGACCCACAAAACATGTTCGAACTATTGAGAAGGGAAAAATGCACAGAAAGATGTTGCCCAAAGCTTTGTTGGGTGGATTTAGTATGTTGCGTAGATCAACCACATGTAATAATAAATTAGGCCTTGCCGAAGTCTGCAATTCGTCGTGCCTAAGGTCGTGTTCTTCAGTCGGTACGATATTTTGGAGCTTTCTTCCCGTTAAACGAAGCTTTGCGCAACACAACGCTAACTGGCCTTTTTAGGAGCCGAATCGTAGACAAGTTCATTGCTGCTGTAGTTGTGACTGTCCACGATAGCTCTGAATGCAATGTTGGTGTGACAAGTTTGCTCAAACTTGTTCATTTTTGGTTTTCCGAAAAGTTGTTTTTGTGCATTGGTTACCCATCTTTAACGATTTTTGTACTTTCTTTTTTTTAGATAATTTCGTCATGTCATTTTTATTAACACGAGCTGTCCCAACTTGATCTGCCTGTAGAACAGCTGTTAAAGAGTGCTCTAATGCATTTTTCTGACTTAAACACTTTTTGTGTTCCGTGGCCTGGAAAGCAGTTTGACAGTATTTTACGTAGCGCTATGCTGGGTAGTGAGTATTGCTTTTAAAAGTGCAAGCTGCTTTCCACATCGCTGTCCAGCTGTTTGCAGCAGAGAGTGCGCGTCCTTGACCGGTGCTTTCACATGTGTCCGTGACCCGGGTTGCGATTTGAGTGTTGCGTGTCGTAAAGCCCCAATCCTTTCGTGACGGGTGTCCCTAAAGTGTGAACTTGTGTCCCCTCCTTTTCAAGGTAAATGTGCGGGTGACCACTATGGACGCGGAACTAGAGTTCGCGATCCAGGCCAGCACAACTGGGAAGCAACTCTTTGACCAGGTAGGTTGCTGCAACTCGCCAGTGTGGGGCCCCAACAGCTGTGTACGAGGTTGTGCCTGCTGAGGTATTGCCAATGGTGATTCTGTGTTTCTGTGGGTGGTAACCTGGCAGTGAGCTCTTGCAAATGAAGCACTATGCTGTTTTGTCCTATCGTTGCCTTATGGGTGAAGCCAAAGTGCCTTCTTCGCTTCTGCTTCGGCACAGTTGGAGGTTACATAGTGGATTAGTAACAGATGTGCATGAAGGGCATCTTAGATGACTGGGAGAAACTCTTCTGGTAAGAATAATGAGAGCAATAGTTATTCCACTGAGAGAATGAGTATGCCACTTTAGGGAGACCAGCTCTAGTCTGAGTACTGCTGTCCGGCCAGTATTTGCACTAAAACTTGTCACAAATAGGGAAAACAGGTATTTGAAATGCAGGTCATCAACCTGGAGGTGCGCAGCATTGCAAAATGTGTGTGAAAGCAGCTATAAACGATTGCTATGCTTTCGGTGAAAGCGTGTACTGAAAGATGCTGCATAACAGGATACGTAGCTTTGACACAAGTGGGAACACCTTTACTTTGGCAGTGTTTTAGTGCGTAGAACTTAAGTGTCTACTACTGTGGTTTGGCAGTGGCGCCGGCTTTGTGACCGAGTGAATTAAGGGAACACCAAAGACAGAAGAAAAATGGAGGCGGAAAGTGTGGTGAAAGTGAGAGGGAGGGCGGTATGTTGAGGCTAGGGCGAGATGCTTCCCGGCGGCGACGGGGTACGAGATAACTGAGAGAACGTAGACTGCACCGAATGAGCCTGCAGGAAAGCTGAGTCTGAAGGTGTGAGGGAGAAGGTAGTATGCCGAGGCCACTCCACAGAAGCCCAGATGCACGTACACTGGTCCTTCTGCGTCCTCATTGCGTGGCTCATCTGAACCACGTGACATTTGCGTGGGAGGTTCGAACGCGATTTGCAACAGCATGCTTGGCGACAGCGGTGCGCTGCGAGATAACGGCCGAGTAGCTTAGTGAGCTACTGAAGCAGTTCGGTGTGTTTACACAAGGTGTTTACTCAAACACCTTCGTGTGTTTACGTGATCAGCAGCGGGGAATGAGTGTAGGGTGTGTGCAATGAATGGAAATAATCCCAACTGCTGGTGAGGCCTCTACCAGATGCTAGTTGTGATGCGGCTTTGTTTGTCGCAGTAAGTTAGCTTGGGATACAAATGGTTTGCTGTTGTGATTGTAGCAGCTGGTAATCACGTACAGTGTATAGAAGTAACAATGTATAGCATTTGTGGTTGGTGCTCTCAACGATGAATTTTGCCTCCCGCACTGAAACTTCACGTGGTGCTTTGCCGTGGAGGTTCAGCTGCTTACATGTGTGGCAAGTTTACCATTTGTAAAAAAAAAAAATGTTGCGTACGAGAACCTGTTTTCTGAACTCTGGCATTTTGCGTTCGGCTAACAAGGTTTGATAAACCACAACTTAGCCTTCTGCGAGGATGCAATTGTTCGGAGCTGTAGCTAGATTCGTAGAGAGGGTACACATGCACCCTCTGAAACAAGTGACAACCTGAAACAAGTGACTTTTTCGTCTATCTTTATTTCTTTCATGTACAGACACTGGCATGAGTTCAAAATTCCTACCATGTTTACGGCAATTGAAAGGGCCACAAAGGTGGTTACAATGGCACCAAGTGCTTTTGTTGTTTTGTAGCCCATCGCCGGCTGACTGTGGCCACCTTTTTTGAGTGCCGAAAGAACAGAGCTTCCATGCTTGGCAGTACCCTTCACAGTGTTGGTGTATTATCACAGTTCCAGCTGATACCCGTGCAGATTGGGGGAAAAGAAAAGCAGACATCAAAAAAGGGGGCAAAAATCCATGCACGCACACGGTGAAGTTCAATGCATCTTTTGCAGCACTCAACTGTGTACGATAAGGTCAACACCTGCATGTTTGTCCGGCACATGGACTTCCCGAGTGGGCATGAGAGTATTGTTTCAAGCCTGATTGTGAAGGTGCAGACAAGTACTCTGGATGGTGTCTTCGGCCATTTTTTAGTAAAATCCTTAGCCGTACTAAAGCCATATGTTGTAGTAACGAGTGTGACACGTTGCTGTCACGGTTGGTATTTTATTGCACAAGTCTTTTTTATTGAATTTTCTTTTTTTTGTGTAAAAACGCAGATTGGGTCTTTATTCTGAGCAAAAGCTTTCTTGGAATTCATTCATTGATGAAAGTCTCCAGGAATTAAAGTATTTCAGCGGTCGTAAAAAAAAACTGGTTTAGTTAGTGTTTACTCGAGGAAAGATCAGATGTTTCTTTCACTCGCTTCTTTGTTGTGAATGCCATGAAACTAGGGTTGTAGTGCTTATGTTTCATTGATAATCTCTTTTTGCGTGTACGTATGAGTCACTAATTGCAACTGCTTTACGTGGCCTTTCCCTTTGTGAGGGCGTGAGTAACTGCACGATGAGCCTCTCTGCGTGAATGCCTCGGTTTCTCTGAAAGGTTCTTCTTCCCCTTTGCAGGTGGTCAAGACAATAGGCCTCAGAGAAATCTGGTTTTTCGGCCTGCAGTACACAGACAACAAGGGCTACATCACGTGGCTCAAGCTGAACAAAAAGGTGCGGATGGCTGTGATGGCGCGTAATATGCTACACTGGTGTCTTGAATGCCTTCGAACCGAATGTCATTCAACTCAAATGCCACAATTGAGATGCTTCATTGAACAGCTTCTAATGGCATTGGACTGGAATGCCATTTGAGCCAGAGGAGTACCAGCACTGACCTTTGAGGTTCTCAAGGGCCTTTAAGACGTAAATGTTTGCACCTCTGGGTGCAGTTTCTACAATGTCAAGGTAACTTTGTACTCTAGACACCGGCAGGGTGACGAACAGCCATATGGAAGCCATGGATGGTGCCCACTCTTAGTAATAGGATGTGGTAAATAAACTTGCCTGTATTTATAAGTTTTTACCACTCACAATGGGGTTTTCTGTCATGGTATGAGAATGAAACTAGGGAGCACTAGCGACACAAACATGTTGGGTGAACGTGGAAGCTTTTAACTGCCTTTGAATTGTCCTTCAGTCCGGCGGAACTTCCACCAAATTTGAAAATTCAAAATTCAAAAGCCATTTGTATCGAATGCAATTTCAAATGCCTGTGTAGCAGGGGTGTGCAAAGGGATTAGCAGCTTTCTTTCATTGTGAAAAGTGGATGGAATTCATGTATGGGACAAGAAGTTAAAGTGAGCCTCCTGGGTGGAATGCTTACAACAGCTGGAAAGCTTCATGCAGAGCAATGACGGATGCCACGGTTGGAGGTCACACCAATAGTGGATCAGTAACGATTGTGCATGAAAGGCATCCTAGCTACATTAAAAGGGGACAGTTATGTGGTGCGAGGGACAAAGCAGTGGATTTCAAGAACCAAATTGGTCATGGGGCCCTCATCGTGCAGGCCGGTGACCGTGGGTTGCTCTTTAGCTGAAACTTGGTGGGAAGCAACCGTTCCGTTTGTGTGTGAAATGTGCCGGGGCAGTGGAAATATTATGCCAAAGTTTCCAAGCACCTGTCTGAGATTTCGGAAATGTGGAAATTCGAAGGCTTTGGCAGTTGCAGCATTGGAGAAAGATTTGGGGTCATTTGGGGAAGTCCTTTTGTTACCATTACAAAACTGTTCGCAGTAATCTATGAAATGTAGCTGGAAAAATTTGTAGTATTGGTCTTCCGAGAGGACTTATTTCAGTCTAAACCACAGTGTGCGGCATAGCCGAAGTCCCAATTTTAAGTTGGCGTTGTAGAGCATGAAAGTGCAGGAATAGTGTGGATGAAGTGTCTATGAAAAGCCACGTTTGCTCTTGCTCTCTCTCTCTGGGTCCAGGTCCTGAGCCAGGATGTGAAGAAAGAAAACCCGCTGCTCTTCAAATTCCGTGCCAAATTCTACCCAGAAGACGTCGCAGAGGAGCTCATTCAGGAGATCACCCAGGTGCGAGGCAGATCGGTGCCCTGAGTTGGCAGAGGAACTCCTTTTTGCGTTTTGCATACGTGGCTGCCGTTTACTGAACAGCTTCTGTGTTCTGCAACTCATTGAGATGTCGCAGGATTCAGCTAATTTTGACAAGTCCTGGGGCATGCACGGGTGCTTAAGCGAAGTCATGAAATCGTTTTCAGTTGCAATTTGTTCTCTGCACTCGAGCATGGCGTTTCTCGTTCCCGCATGCCCCGCTGTCAGCTCTAGCGCAGCACGTTTCTCGTTTATTGTGCTGCAATTTCAGCTCTGATAGTGTGCATGTTCCTGTGGTCTTGGAAGTGTTTTAAACTACCCGTGGTAATAATAAGGTTTGCCTCACTTTGGATTTCGACCAGATGTTTTCTGCTGTCGTACGAGCACTGGAGAAACAGTTACGTGGGTAAATACTAGAGCTGTTGCCCCTCGTTGCAGTCAGTGTACGTGTGTATACAACCAGTGGCAAAAGTGCAATTTACTGGCACAGTCATTTACAAGGCCTGTCTGGCCTTAATACTATGCGGTATTTTGCATCAGGTGTTTTGTACTGCTTCTTGGTGGCAGCACCTCTCTTGCGTGTATGGCTCGAATCACTTTGTAGGTTTGCTTTTTTTCACAATGTGTAACATGCCCGTTTGCATCGCAAATGGGAGGGAAGCAAGCGATAAATGCCGTCTAATTCTAACTGAAGCATGGTTTGTGGTCGAATGAAAGCCAGAACAGCTACGAGAGGTGTGATCTTTTGGTTAACGCAGGTTTACAGCCTTTAGTGTCCCTTAGATACCTTTGCATCTATTTTACAGCAGGCCCTATTATTGTCCCTTTGAATGGAATGAGCTAACTCTTCCCTTCAACTCTTCTCTGCACCCAGCGCCTGTTCTACCTGCAAGTGAAGAGCGTCATCCTGACGGACGAGATCTACTGCCCGCCCGAGACGTCGGTGCTGCTGGCCTCGTACGCGGTGCAGGCCAAGTACGGCAACTACTCCCCCGAGCACCACAAGCCGGGATGCCTAGCCAACGACAGGCTGTTGCCCCAGAGGTGCGTTGCGCTCCCACTGTCTGCCATGGTGTGGTAGCTGGTCAATAGGTGATCACACTAGCTGGTCAATAGCTGAATTTCTTGCCTTGGTGAAATTTACGGCCAATCCAAAAATTGGGAGAAATTTCTTACTGTGCCAGTTGCAGAGGTTGTCAACTCTTTGGAGCTTGAACGCAAAGGAAACCGTTCACTTGGCTCCAAATTAAATTGCATTTTTCAAGCTTGACCTCTGCTGTGCTCAGAGGTAATTTGACAGGAGTTATGTTGCAAATGGCTTGCCTATGTGTGGCAAAGGCACGTTGCAGAGCCCAAGGGCACTAGTATCCACTGTTGCAAATTTCTACAACATAGCTGAATGGGTGTTGTAGGAGAGTTTGTAAGGTTAAGAGTAGCTGAGTGCTTTTGGGAACTTTTTACTTGCAGCTTCTTTACTAGGGCACTAATGAAGTTTCGTTTTCTCCTCTTTTACCCCAGGGTTATGGACCAGCACAAACTGTCCAAGGAGCAGTGGGACGAGAGGATAACCAACTGGTGGGCGGAGCACAAGGAACTGCACAGGTGAGGCCCTCCCCTTGTCATTGTCATCGACGGTGGCGGTGTCTTTATATAAATTCTCACTGTTCCCAGCATTTGTAACTCGCTCGTCGTGTCTTGCTCTCTTCTCCTCCTCGTCACCCAGGGACGATGCCATGATGGAGTACCTGAAGATCGCCCAGGACTTGGAGATGTACGGCGTCAACTACTTCGAGATCAAGAACAAAAAGGGCACGGACCTGTGGCTCGGTGTCGACGCCCTGGGCCTCAACATCTACGAGAAGGATGACAAGTGAGTGGCCGTTCTCTCCCAAATGTGTGGGACCTCTACCCAACCTCAACACCCTGCCCAAGATTGTGGTCCGTGTGTGCGTTTTATGTAGTTGGTGCAACGTTGACCGGGTGTAGCTGTAATTACTGCTCCAGTGTGTGCTGAACTTTGGTTCAGTTGTGCTGGGGTTCCTAGTGTGTTCATTTTTGTCTGTCTGGACGTGATTTGCACACCGAGCCATATGACATGATAATGCAGACACGAAAGACAGTGAGGGGAATAGCATGTAGGTGCTGCTTGGTGTGCACCTTGCCACGTTACTGCACTGGCTGAAACTTGATATCAGTGGCCGAATCTTGTTTTACGAGGGCTTTATGAATGTGGCTTTAAGTGCGAAGCACTATAGTGGCTTGCCTTGTTGTCGTAGCTCGCTGTAATGCTCGACGTCAAGCGACTTCCGGAATCGGGCGGCGCAGTGAGAAAACTGACCCAAGTAGAGCCCGGCGTACCGTCAGTGTGCCTGGCAGAGGCTTGAAAAATCGGGCGGTGTAAATATTCATAACCGTTCGAAACTCTTCCACTGCTGGCGCTTGTCATACATCTCCCCATTGTTTAGCGCAAATAAAACTGCTGGTACATTTGAAGCAAAATTTAACCGGCAGCGCCCGCGTTTAGTTAAGAACGCTCATTAGGTTGTGTTGGTTTTTACTATACTAAGTGAAAAAAATTGGCAGTGCAATGTTGGCACATGTGGGAGAAAAAGCAAGCACAAAAAGAACACAACTCCCGCTAGCGCAGTTTCAGGCAGGGGGTGCGCGAGCACTGCGAAGGCGGGAAATTTGAATTGCAGTGGACAAACTTCCGTTCCATTCATAATGAGGAGTGACAGGGCAGTGAAAAGTGTGATGGGCAGTAGCAGTGAGCGGATAATGGCGCTGCAGCCCATTATGGCGAATCACTGCTCTGCACTTCCAACAGCTTTCACATGGAGTGGAACTGCTTTTAAGTTGTGTTCACTTATCCGTATTTGAGAACTACTGCTGTAACTTACTGTTACATCCCAGTGATTTGGACTCTTTTTATTTGAATCTGTTGCACGATGTGAGCACTTGGATTCTATCGTAGATGTGTGCATTTAAAATTGCTTCCCATAGTTGTCCTCGTCAAGCGACTTTCTTTAAGGGTGGATGCGGCTTTTAAAATCAGCTTTATTTCTTTGTAAACTTCACAGCAAGTGGAAATGGTGGTGTGATAACACCATAAATATTTCAAAGTAAAAATTTGAAAACTTTTTTGCTTATAAAAATTTCTTTCTATTCACCTTGTACCGAACTTCATTGGCTTATAAACCATGATAGAAAACTTCAAAGTGCTTTGAATTTCCAAATGAATGGATGGGGTCATGACAGTCTTAGATTTTTTTTATTTAGTTTTCAATTTTTAGAGGTGAATGTACAACAGGCACATAGATTGTTGAATGACTACTTGAATAAAACTTCCACAAAAAGTAAACCTGGCAAACCAAGTTTCACGATCTGAACTGTTCATCAAAGAATGTAATTCAAAAAACTGAATCAAGAGACCCAGCGGTCACAAAGAAATCAGTGGAACAAGCAACGCAGGTGACAAAAAAAACTAAAGAAAACGGCTTCTGAAGTTCTGAAACGGCAACATAGATTAACCTTGGCTGGAGCAGCAACTTAGTGCTGGTACGTGCAGGTGTTTGTTGCCAAAAGTTTACATACCACAAGGATACAAATGAGCTACTTTGAATCTTGGTAACATATTCTGCACAACTTTTAACTTTAATGCATGTGCATATTTTTAGTACTCTTGACATTCAAAGAATTCAATATTTCTTCCTTCACAGCCAATATGCACTAAACTATAGGTGTATGTGCATTGGTATTAATTTCCCTAAAAAATTAAAATGGTAAATGCTACGACAGTAAGGTACACTTTTAATGTTGTGAACAGGTTTTTATTCCGAACTCAGACCTGTTTGCATGATTTTTGCAAGTACACAGGAAATGTTGCACAAGAAAGGTGATATGACTCGCCCATCGCAATGCACGTTTACCGCAATATATCATACTTTGATTATCTCTGAATGGCTCATTGGGTCACTTTTAAGACTACCGTATTTACCAGATTCTAACGCACCCCCGATTCTAATGCGCACCCGATTTTTCTGGCAAAAAAACCGAAAAAACTTGCACCTCCGATTGTAATGCGCACAGGACTTTGTGACCCAGGCAAACGAATGCGAGAGAAACGGCCGATTTATTTCCCAAAGTAATCTCACTGATCTCACTCCTCGTCGCTCTCCGCTGACCACATCTCATCCTCAGTGCCTTCAAGCGTGTTCGCGATGCCATACTTCTGAACGAACGTTCAACCATGCTCGATGGGATCGTGGCCCACGCCTCGCACTCCCATCCCGAGAGCTTCTCCAGAGGTGCACGTTTCAGCCGACCGCTCGTTTTAAACGCGTGGGAGCTGCTGCTGCCATTGCTGTTATCAAGCACGCAAGTGAAACGATTTGACGATTTGTGTGAACGGCAATAGAAAAGCCTAGGCACCTAGGCTTGTTGCGTCCGAAAAATTGTTGCTAAAAGCTTTGGCGCCGTCTTGAGATGGCGATGGGTGGGACGCAATTTCCGCTGTTTCGGTTTTGTACCCGATTCTAACGTGCATGCGATTTTTCGGCCTATTTTTTCGGAAAAAAAGTGCGCGTTAGAATCGGGTAAATACGGTAAATCCAACATAACAGGCATTAATTACAACTACTGGCATTCAATCGTAATCGACTGAGCAATCGGGCAATGTTAGCACGCAGCGGCTATGCCGTGCGCGTCGCAGCTTTTGATGCGTCAACTGTTTCTTTCCCAAGGCTAGCTAGTCTGCTGTCAAACATAGCACTGAGTGTATAAACATCGCAAATCATACTAAACGTTGACTTTGCGAACCGCTATCACAAGCGCGCACACCGCGTTTCATCCTCTGGGGCAAAGTCACGTGCACGTTTGACGTCCACCTTTCGAGCCACAAATATTCCCGTAATCTGGCTAATAATCTTGGGCATTCCCATTGCAACAAACTGTGTTGAATACTGCAGCAGATAAAATAACTGAACAGAAACTTTGCCAAGTGAAGCAGCAAAAATGGAAACGCGCACTACGGAGTTAAGGCGGCCGCCATCTTGCGTTGCCGCAGCGATGCCCAATCAGGAGGACCGTTCCAGCGCACGCTGACCGGAGGGCCAAACTGGCTTTGTTTGTGTCTTTTTTTTTTTGTTTGTGTGTTCGTGAATGGATAAAAGATACGACCGGAACTGGAAAGAGAATCGCTCGGCCGATCTAGTGGTACCAAAATGGCCACGTTTGGTGGCACTGTTGCAGAGATAGTGCTCCAAAAATTGCTATGTTTTCGCCCTTTGCGCTATTTTTTCACCGCGGCTGGCAAAAGTATTTTTTTATGCCAGTTTGTGACTGTTTTCGGTGGAGAAACTTTGCTAACGCACAGAATCTAATGCACAGAATGCTAACATGAGCCAAATGTGGCTTTCAAAAAAACGATGTTTGGTCATTTTTCCGAGGTTGAAAGCTGCATCCCCCCTTAAGTTCAAAAAGGTTGCACGATAGCCGTTTGCCTGGGCATGGTGCCGCTTCATGCTTTTGGGGTGCACATGGTCGTGGTTGACCAAGGCGATTCACTTTAGCTGATGTTCTTTCCAATCCCTGCTACCTCTTTTCTGATTCCCAGGCTGACCCCCAAAATCGGCTTTCCATGGAGCGAGATCAGGAACATTTCCTTCAACGACAGGAAGTTTGTCATCAAGCCCATCGACAAGAAGGCCCCCGTGAGTACCTCTCTGCCTGCACTCCTGCCCGTGAACGAATGGGGGCTGAGTGGGGCGTGGTTTTTCTGCTCTTCCCGTGGTGCAGGACTTCGTGTTCTTTGCTCCGCGCCTGCGGATCAACAAGCGCATCCTGGCCCTGTGCATGGGCAACCACGAGCTGTACATGCGGCGCCGCAAGCCGGACACCATCGAGGTGCAGCAGATGAAGGCGCAGGCGCAGGAGGAGAAGATGGCGCGCAAGCAGGAGCGGGAGAAGCTGCGCAAGGAGATGGAGGCCCGTGAGATTGCCGAGAAGAAGCAGCAGGAGTACGCCGAGCGGCTGCGCCAGATGCAGTCCGAGATGGAGCAACGGCAGGCGGAGCTGACGGCCGCTCGGGACACCATCGTGCGGCTCGAGGAGCAGCTGCGCCAGGTGCAGGCAGCCAAGGAGGAGTTCGAGCAGAAGCAGCGCGAGCTGGAGGACATGATGCGCAAGCTGGAGAACGACAAGCTCATGGAGGCCGAAGAGAAGGCCCGCCTCGAGGAGGACATCCGCGCCAAGCAGGTCGAGGTGCAGCGCATGCAGGAGGAGGTCAACAGCAAGGACGAGGAGACCCGCAGGTGGGTGCCCCCGAGGGGCTCACCCTGTGCCCTCTGCTGTTCGTTCGCCTTTTCCCCCTCTGGTTGGGAAATGGGACACTTTAAAAGTGGCACCCTGTGTAAGCTAGTGAAGTGTCTTCTGCCAAGGTGGTGCTCTACTGTCCACCGCTTTTTTTTTTTTTTTTTTTTTTTCCATCTGTTGCCGTTGTGCTATGGCACTGCTGAATAATGGATACTACTTAGGAGACATGCTTTACTATGGAAAGCAAGTTTACCAATTCATCCAACTCTGACAGGGACACAGTGCCACAAACTTGAAGTAGCTCCTTGTAGCCTATGCCATACCGCGGAATTCTTTTTCTCCCCATCGGGACCCCAGGTCACATGCAGTACATGACTGAAAACTTTTTTTTCATTATCAGCAAGAACAATAGAAATTTACATGTAGCAATTGAATGGCTAGACTTGTGTTAAAAAACCTGGTTGTTCACTGCACTACTGTGCAAAACCCTTACTGTGCATTTAGGAGCATGTAAACAGCATCAGTGATGCTATGAGACGTGATGCCCTGCTTGTGGAACTGACTTGGCTAAAACTGGATGGTGACTGTCTCCGCCTTGTCTGTGTTGGGGTTCGCAGGCTGCAGGAGGAAGTGGAGGAAGCCCGGCGGCGGCAGCAGGAGGCCGCGGAGGCCCTGGTGCAGGCGTCGAGCACGCCCATGCACCACCACGTGGCCGAGGCGGAGGACGAGGGCGAGAACGACGAGGACCTGGCCAACGGTGAACTGGGTAAGCGGGGCAGCTGCAGCAGCGAGGAGGAGCCCGCACTGCCACTCACGGCCAACGGTAAGCGGCCCCCGAGCGCTCGCCCCCCCCTGTCGATGATTGGCACTATTGCCGCCACACCACGGGGCCCTGCACGTGTGCACACTGGAAGGACGATGCTCTCCTCCTCCTATTCTCTCTGTCAGCTTGCCTCCTTTGTGGTGCACTACCATAGTTACGGAAGATTGAATGTGTGTGCCTGGGTGGAGTTGTGTGGACTCCAGAGTGCACTGTTGGGACCGAAGTTAGCTCCTCTGTCAGCTTTAGCCCAGACTCTCGGAGTTGAGTAGTGGCGAAGGTGTCACTAGATGGCGATGTGATCACTGGTGCCAGCATGTCTTGCGCTGCATCGTCATCTGTGTCAGAGTCGTACTTCTACTGACCTGTTCGTCATCCAGCTTTTCATTCATGGTCATGTTCACATCAGCATCAACGATCGTACACTTGCGCGCTGGCTGGCACAGCGCCAGGCTGTTCAAGTGCGGCACAGGGAGTATTCATTTCCCAGTGAGGGAGTTCAGATAGTCACCGGGTGTTTGTGAGTCCTTGTTGGAGCTCATTGCTGACTGCTGTTTAGGTCACAACCCCGTGTGTGCAAAGCAGTTTACAATGATCGTGTGCTGTGTAGAGCTCCAGGCGGCTTCCATCACCTGTAGCACCATAGACACCTGCACTAAATTTTGGGAGTGGCAGTGTGAATTCCCGTGTCATGGTGGCTTGAGACGACATTAGCTGTGTAGTACATCTAGTCTGTGGGACACTAATTGGGCATCAGTAATCCTTCCTTGTACTGAAATTTGAAGCAGAGTTCTTTGCCAGGTGGTTTGACTGTTTAGCTATGGCAGTATATCGCTATTTTTTGAGGTGGATTGCAAGGCCACATTTACAAGCATGGATAAAAATGGAGGCTAGCACAGTGTCACCTCAACGATAGTTGCTTGCCTTGACCTAATGGTGTTATGGCTCGTGGTACACCATGGAAGCCATCTTGCATGATCCTTGCATAGAGGGATTTGGAGAAACCTAGGCATTCTCCAAAGGCCTCACATGTGCGAAAACTGCTGCTATTGTATTTGCAGTTCAGCCCTTCATCACACCCGCCGCGGTGGCTCAGTGGCTAAGGCGTTGTGCTGCTGAGCACAAGGTTGCGGGATCGATTTCCGGCCGCGGTGGCCGCTTTTCTGATGGAGGCGAGAGGCAAAAACGCCCGTGTGTACGAGATTTCGGCGCACGTTAAAGATCCCCAGGTGGTCAAAATTGATCCGGAGCCCTCCACTACGGCGCGCCTCATCGCCTGCGTTGTGTCGGCGCGTTATCAGCCCTTCATCACATGATCTTGACAATCAGCTGTGCCCCAATGTTCTGGTGAACTCTGCAGGTCTTGATGTCTTACATTCTGCAGCTGTTTATTGGACCAGTTTTTTTCTGCCGTCATTCCATAACATGCCTTAATCTTTCTATTTGCCTGAATGCTGTTGCAGAACCATAGTTTGAGCTTGTACCTGGTGATTCCTTTTGTTTTACCGGTGAAGTTTACTTGTATCCACACTCATTCATTGTGTGCATAGGCAGTAATCTCATTAGTGCAAAGAATTCATCAAAAAGCTTAAGGGGGGACATTGCTCTGAAAAGAACTTCTTTAATTTTTAAGTACACTCTGATACTTCTCAGTCTTGCTGCTTTCCCCCCACTGACTTCAAATACGCCATTATTTTTTTAGTAAGTCAATTAGTTCCCAAGATAAGTCATTGGTGAAGGTACAAATAGACAAAACAGTGTTGGTCGGAAAGCTGTTATCTTCATATTTCTTAATACTATGAACACTGGTGAATGCACTATAGAAAGCAGTTTCTTGATGCACTGCTTGGAACTAATTTTATAGCTCATTACTGTGGTGGCATTAGTTGGTGGCTGTAAAATTAGTTCCAAGCAATGCAACAAAAAACAGCTTCCTATAGTGCATTCACCAGGGTTCAAAGTATTAGGAAATATGAAGATATTGTTTGATGACCAACACTGTTTTTTACGTTGTTCCTCTGAGAATGGCTCCTTATCTCTAATGAAATAAGCAGAAAAAAGCAATAAGACTGGCAAGTTTCAGTTTACTCAATATATAAATGTTGTTTTAAGACCCATGTCCCCCTTTAACTACAGGCTGTTTGGGGCAAGTTAAATTTGCTTAATTGGACAGGGGGCAGTAGGTCAAATGCTAGGCTGTGCTTCCCCTCACTCGTTCTTTTTTTTTTTTTTTTTTAAGCAAAAGTGAGTGCGTAGAAAATCTACAGTGGAAAATTCGCAGGTTTATGGAGGAGAGCATCCCATGTGTGTGCGTGCAGGGCTTTTGTGTACGCGTGCTCTGTGCCCCGAATTGGTTTCACCCCTGAGTAGTGGCAATGGGAAGTGGTGAAGCTAGAGGCAAAATGGTGACTCCTTGCGCTCCCTGGTTGGTGGCTTGCTGGTTGGTTGGTTGGTTGGCTGGTGTCTGGTGAGCTCTGCTGTCCTCCTGTTTTTTATGAATTAAACCTGGTGCGGTGGCTGTTGCGAACTGTTTGCATTCGTTTGCCTTGCTGGTGCATTTTGCATTGTGCTGGGATTAAGGGTCCTCTGTTGACTTTTTGGGTTCTGGTTTTTGGAAAGAATGTGGGTAAATGTGGCATTTAGGCATCCTGGGACCTCTTGCAGTGGTGTCTTGAGGGGGTGGGGTAGTTTTTAACGGGGCACGCTTGTCTCGTGGTGAATTGCACTGGTTAATCTGCAGCAAGCAGCAGACTTTCTAGCATTGATGGCATCGTGAACAACCTAATCTACAGTGACCACTCAAATGAGCAATGCTGACACCGAATACGCAGCTCTGTGCAAGTGGCAACCACTGAATGCCAGTGTCCCGCTCAGTTTCGTACTACAGCCTAACACAGATATATCGAACTCGAAGGGGATAGCGAAACAGCTCGATATATCGATAATTCGATATATAAAATATGGCTGTCTGAAGATTATCTGATAACTCTGCACACCAGAGAGCCTTTGGAGATTGTGACAAGCTTACCGATTTATTCATCGTAGCATAAAAGATTCAAACCACAGCACGACGATCACCGCACTTAAACATGAAAGGAGGCTGAGAATCGCTTGCTTCTTATGCGTCACGAAGTCAGTGTCCGCTTTATGCGTCTGCTTCCGTCGCTAGATCCAAATTCTTCCATTTTTTTTGTGGCCATGGCTCCCAAACGCGTGACACGGACAAGTCAAGTATGCACCACACTTCATTGGTCCCCCTGCGCGAGCCACCATTGTTAACTGCTAAGGTACACAGAGAAAGACAAACTGAGCACTTCTGGTCAGTTTCCCCTTGTTTGTTGCCTTTTGCACCCAATCACTCCCCGCGTGCTTCGTGCCATGCGGCTGCCCCCATTGCTAGCGTGCGATCGGCAGATGTTGAAGGCATTCTTCCTCCGTGGTTCAAGTCCATCGAAGCGACGCGACACCGCCTCATTCTTTCTCCAAACGCAGCGGCGCCCGCGAGAAGTCATAATCGCCCAGAACTCAGTCAGGAGATAACTTGCAGGGGCATTTGCGTTGCAACGTTCGATATATTGAATGTGCCCGTGATCGACAGTTTGATACGCGTGTACAACAGCGCTATACTTTTGCACGAGGTTTTCAAGGGGATGTTCATGCTGTTCGATATGGCAATAATTCGATGTATCCGTGTTCGATATATCCGTGCTCGACTGTAATATATACTAAGCGAAATCGAGCGCTGCAATCGCGGGCAGCCTTGGGCGGCACCATTGCAGCCAGCGATGTTCCTCACCTACTTGGCTTAGCTAGCCATGTGGCTTCTTTTTTGTCTCGAAGCCAAAATGAACAAAAACAAGGGTAACATTTTTTTGTTCATTGTGCATGAAGCTTTTAAATAATCACTGACAAATAAATCTTTTTGAGCTTCAATTTTATAACAAAACGAATTTGAATAATCTTTTACAGTAATGCTTTTTTGCAGCCAGAGTCAACTTTTCAGCCTGTTCATGAGCCATGCCAAGCACAAGCGGGATGTGCCTGCCTAGTACATGATGGAAAGCTCACTGAAGCGTGGCTTCCCTAGACAGTGGCACCAGATTTCCCTCTAGAATATATTAGTATGGAACTCTATGGTCCTGCTCAGCTTTGGTAATGGGTATTTTATGTTAAAATATTAAACAACCTTAGCCTTAGTGTATATATATTTTCCTAAATGTACCCTGCAGCACATAAGTATTTTCGGAATTTTTTTGGAAGAAACGGTATATTCTGGCAAAGTAATCAAAACACTATCAGCTGCTTTTTATCACATTACGCGCTGTGGTATTCTTATTGCAGTCGCCAGTCAGATTGGGATGGGAGCTTTACCAACCATCAGTTGGAATTTTAGCAGAAAGAAAAGCTGCTTCATTGGCCTCCAATTGCAAAGAAGCAACAGATTTGCTCTGCTGTGTTAAAAATGCTTTACATGCTCAGTTCCCACCGTCTCAGATGTTTCACATGCATTGCAGCAAGATTCGGAATTGGAAAAATATGCTACATAAAACGCTCACAAAACTTTGTTGAGGAAGTTTGTATATCCTTAAAGATGTCTTATCTTCTCCGAATGGCACAAATGCACCATGGTGGTCAAAAACATGCCATGTCGCCTCGCCTAGCCTAATGTACATGAAAAAGTCACCACCAAGAAAGCCGCCGGGAAGATAGGCTTGCACCGATTTCGTTGCAACTGTGGCAGCAACTGTGAGAGGTTTACTGTGCTGGGGCTTGGCTGTGTGTGGTTTCCAGAACTTGAAAAAAACTTTGTGATACCGGCGAACCACACGCACCCACTCCCTTGAGCAGTGGAATTCACCATGGGCCAGGTAGAACCAAATTTGTCTCTCCTAATTAGGAAAGCCTTTGTTAGTGTTGGTTTCTGGGGGCTTTGTTGGGAAACTAATTATCTCTAATGGAGAAGGGCACTAAACCTGCATGCTTGGGCGAACTTGCATGCAGTAAGTTTTGGGGTGCCTTCATTTTGCTTCCTGTAGTGTGTCTCTGCGGATTAGCGACGGTTACATTGTTGCGAACCTTTTCTCGGTATGTCTTAATTAAAGGAACTGCTGTAGGTTTGCCTCGCTTGCTTGGAACTGGCCTCATTGTGGTTTGTGGCCTTTCTTTGAACAGGTGCGGAGCTAACGAACCACGAGAACGAGGACCTTCCACGGCCAGAAGAGGAGCGCTCCACAGAGGTCTCCAAAAAGAAGGCACTAGGGGACCAGCTTGAGGTGCGTGTCAGTGCCTGAAACAGGCGTTCTCTTTCTGCAGGGTTCGCGTCTGCTGCAGGTAGATTACTGTGCTATAGTATAGACGATGGGAATCGGCTTGAATAAAATGTACACAAAAGGAAGAGGGAGATACACGACACACTGCTGTATCTCCCTCTTCCTTTTGTGTTCGTTTTATTCAAGCTGATTCCCATCGAAGATGTACCAACTAGCGCAGACCAGACCCATCCTGCTATAGTATAGACAATGGCAATTGCCTTCCACGCTTGATTCCAGTTGGGGAAGTACCGTGAAAGTGCATAATGGGTATGTGGGACATAAACTGCTGTATTGTGTTAGTATCTACGCATTACTGAAAGCTAGGCTAGTTGCTACAGCTAGGTAGTTCAGAAAAGTTGCAGAAGACGTTTAAGTCCTAAGATGTACGACGCGATAGCGTTGCTTAGGCGCCCAGGGGTGTTTCGCAGCGGCATTGTCGCATTTACGATCTATGCTTCATGAGCCATTTTGCAAGCCAACTTGTGCTTGTTTACAGTGAGAAAAACTCTTGCTTGTAAGCTTTGAGAGTTGCGCCGCAACTGAGCTGACATTGTCAGAAAAAACCCTTCCAAGGATGGGGTATTGCCGAGGGGAAAATTAATGTACCTTTATCACTAGCTAATATTGCTTGTACAAGATTATTGTGTACGTTTTTCGAGAATTCACTTCTGTGTGTTTATAGAGCCGTATTTTTGCCTTTTGATATGTAGCCCATTGCGTACATTACAAGATTGATAATTTTTTTAAAAAAATTGCTTTGCCCGAAACATGTTCTTCAATATCAGCAATCTCGTATCTGTATTATCCAGTATCTTTTTAGCTTACTTGGGGACATGCATGATGTCCAGTTACATCTAAGTGTATCTTAGTATTCGTATTTTATGCTTGTAGCACTTATATCCGGTAATTAATATTCAGGAATACTTTTTCGGTATCTCTGCTCAGTCCTCACAATGGGCCCATTTGGAATCTAGATTTTCTTAAATTTTTTGCCCTTGTGTAGGTGCTCAAATGTAACTTTCTTTTTTTACAATGTTTTCACTTTCAGTTCGCTGACACTAGTGGGCATAGACCTGGCTGTTGCATTAAAAGGAACTTGCCAATTGTAATGGTTCAGTGGCAAAGGCGTGTTGTTGTGCATTAGGTTGCAGGTTCCAATCCCAGCTTCAGTGGCATTGTTCCCAATTGAGGCAAAGTACTAAATGCTTGAGGACAACATTTGGTCCTGTTATGGAACCCCTAAAGGTTTTTTTCTTTAGACTAAAACCGTGTGCCACTTTCTGGCACTTGCCATCAGTGATTGAATATCTATTTGGTTCGTAAATTTGAGGAGCCTCTTCTGCTTGACCATTTATGATTGAACATAGGTTGTGCTTTGGGGTGCCCGTTGATTTGTGTGTTAATTCGGTTGCCCGCACTTTCCTTCTGTCGCCAGATGCTGAGCCAGGAGCTTGCGGCCATGAAGGACGACGCCAAGCTAACCCGCAACGACATCCTGCACCAAGAGAACGTCCGACAGGGCCGAGACAAGTACAAGACTCTGCGCGAGATCCGCAAGGGCAACACGAAGCGCCGCGTAGATCAGTTCGAGAACATGTAGACACGCAGAGGGCCTCCCTCTCTCCCTCTCCTTCTCCTCCTTCCGCCCCCGCACACCTCCCTTATCTCTTCCTGGTCTTCCATACATACCCCCCTTCCCCCCTCCTCTCGTGCACTGTTTCCCCCTCAACGCTTCCACCACTTCAACTACCCCCTTCAGTACGTCGTCCCATCATCCTTTCTTCTCCCAGTTGTCCGCTGCGTCCAGAAGCCTGCAAGAAAATCTTTTCTGTTCATCATCGTTACGGACAATCCCTGTCTTGCTCGTTGGGGCCCGTCATCGCCGCTTTTCGATCCAGTTTTTTCGGCAGTTAGTTTAGAGGCCGCGAAGCAAGCATTCCAGGCTTGAAAGGAGATCTTGCTGCCTTGCACGAAGGGGTGGGCGAGTGTTTGAGAGGGTTGCGCGGGGAAAGGGGCTAAGGGGGAAGCTGTTGCGTCCAGGGAGGACGTCTGACACATACGTCGCAGTGCTCTTGCTGTAAGCGTAAAGAGGTTGGGAGATGTGGGGGTGCATGAAACTGTTACTTGAGAGCTCCGAGAGCTCTCTCGTCCACGTTTGTTCGAGGCCTTTTTTTTATATATATAGATTGTCAGGGTCATGAGTGCCTACTACGAAGATCTTGTTAACTTTGCACGCCGCTGCTGCGTCGTTTGTAAAACCTGGTTCACGCTAACTTTGGCAGAGCGGTGACTGACCTCTGCGCCCCTTTTTCTGCCCCCCCTCTCCCCGTGTAGAGTTGTTAACATGTCTGTTTTTTGCTATGAGCTTTGTACACAGACCGTCGTCGTCTTACCCGTGCTTTTTGAAGATCTTTATTAGAACTACTATACTCGTGTTCTGGAGGTATAGCACTACATTTTTCTACGACAGTAATCGGTGCCCTTCGCGAGAGAATTGTGCCTTCTGAGGAGGAGACCAAGGTATTTGTTTTTTTTTCTTTATGGTGCCCCACTTTTGGAAAGTAGGTTTAGGCAATCGAGGTGCTTTTGACCGCCGCTCAACATTTGGCGTACTCGTTACATGTTGCAATGTCTTTAGGAAGAGGGCCTCCGGTTGACGCTGTTGCCACCTTATTTTTTTCTTTCTCTCTTCTCTCCGGATGTGCGTGTTTCGTCTCAACGAAGTATTGTTTACTTAGACTGTTGTGGCATTACTTTGTTTTGTGCTGTTCACAAACTTTTTTTCTTTCTATAATGTGCATAACCTCTGGAGAGACAATATCCTAGTGAAACATGAACTGGTTGGAGGAACTGTTCATAAATTAAAACTATTTTTTTTTTGAGCCAAAACAAATAAATGAAGTCCAGTTTTATAAATGGTTGTGTGTGTGCTTGATTTATTTCGAACGTGTTTTTGTCATATTTTTTGACAGCAGATATTCGTAACCTAGTCTACAAGAACTTAGCCTGGAAATATACAACCCAAGTGCACATTTCAAAGTTTTCTGCAAATATCTAGTAATGTGAAGTAGTGGTACTGCTGTCAACGTATGCTTGATTGGCACAATTTCTTTGTTTAACCAGGGTAGCAATTGCATGCAGTGGTTTTTACAAATGCTCCATTCGTTGTGAACTGTACAGAACTTGCGAGAGGTTCTGGGGCCGCTGCTGTTCTGCAGAAATTTCTGGAAAATGTTGGTATAACTCAGTAATCAAAACAATGCGTTGGGTTTGTGCTCATCCGAACAAGAATAAAATCAAAGCGGAACAAGCAGTGTTGCAAATCCTGCAAGACGTCGATGGGTAAGCAGTTGGTATATTTAGAAACGATTTGGTAGGCAAACTAGTTTGCCTCAATCTGTAGGCAAACGATCAAACTGGCGCTCAAACCATAGGGATAGAATTTGGCCTCCTTAAGTAGATCTTGTGTAAGTCGTCCATTTGTGGTAAAGTGCCCCTGCCTGTGCATCCAAACCTGGCCAGGCCTTTTAGGTCTTGTTATATTATAGTACAGATGGACCACTCGAAGTTCACATCTTTACCCTATCCTTGACACAACCCAGTGACCTGCAGTTAGTGTGCTGTACGAGAGGCAAGTTTAAAATGTAAGCAGACTACTCACACAGGTGCAAATGATGCAAGTGTACAGTATTTCTCGAAAGTGCCCATACCGTGCTAAATGTTTCTAGGCCGCAAGTATGTCCTGTGCCGCAGAGTTGGAACGTTAGCCACTATATATACAGGAGAAACATTTTCATTGCACTCAAGAGTTGAGCATCTGCTTTATTTGTGGCCTGGCAACTTGTGATCATAAGACTGAAGCTCCGTCGATATCTGTTGACAGGTGCAGTTGATATCTTGTTGCATGCATTCTGCAGTGTAACGCATCAAATCTGGTATTTAACTGGCTGTGTGTTGTAGTGATATCCTTGCTATTTCGGTCGCCTAAAAGCACATTTCAAAAGAATAGTCATTAGTCTATTTAGGATAGCACATGTCTAGAGCCTAAGTTTATCCCTATGGGCGACAAAGCCACGGTTTGAACTGTAATGATTTCGCACTGGTTTGCGTTTATGTGCTATCCCAGCCTCTAATATTTTGATTTCCACCCACTTAAAGGAACCCAGAAAAGCTTTGTGAAGGTGGTAATCAAATGCATTCAGGCGATAGAACACACAACGGGGGATTTTTGAGCTAAGTGTAAGCCCCATACGTTGTACGGATAATTTGTAAACAATTTTTGAAGATCGCCTTTCTCAGCCGATGAGCGCGCCGCCGCAGCGAGCCGACCGCGGCTGACGCAACGGCGAGGCGCCCCCCTGATTCGGCCGATCGTCGGTCGCCGGCAACGTCACTGCCATTGGCTTCCGGTTGCTCTTCCTCCTTCCTGCGCGATCCCGAGGCAAAGGCGGGTCTGCAGCGATTGACGCGTGCCTAGGCGCAGGAATGTAGCTAGCGGAGAACGGAAGTCGAGCGTCGCGATGTCACATGGCTATTCCCAGTGTTTCCAGGTGCTTTGAAAGGAGCAGAGAGGGAGGAGGAATCGATCGGCAAGGGGGGAGAGGTGCACTTAATTTCTTCTGGCGCAGCTAATACTGAATGTAGATCAATAATTCCAACGGCATTGCATCGCTATATTGGTACTACGCGACAATAAAGGCCTTTTGTAACTTTTACAAAAGGCTTTTCTGGGTCCCTTTAATAATATCAGTGCTTTGCTTGGGCAAGCACATGTTGTACAGGTTAAACACAGTACAAACCTGTTAAATTTAGCCCTGCAAACTTGAGAGTGAGAAACGTGGGAAAAGGTAGAATGATCGGGTAATTAGCCAACATTGAAAACTTGCATCAGTGTCCCTTCCGTGAAATAGCACGGGACCACTAAAGCTGCTGCAGGGGTGAGACAGCTGCGCATACAGCGCACATTTGATACAAATTTGTTTTCCTGCGCCAGGCTGCTCCGAAAGCTTGAAAATGGCTAAATTGCGCCAAGCTGCTCCAAAACAGTCTGACCCAAGGATTTTAACGCTCCCGTCAGTTTCACTGGGGGAAAATGCTCACTGACGGCATAATTTTCCAGCACCCCCATGGTGATGGTGTTCGTGAAGGTTTAATAGATTGATCATCCAATAAAAAAACCTGCATAAAATTGTGCGTTTTTCGAAGTTTTCCCATCGAAAAACATTGCAAAGTCCTGTAGAAAAAATACCTATGTGTACTAAGGCGTCAAACTACTTGTGCAAGCTGATGAAAAAACGGCAATTTTTGGAGCGCCGTATCTCCTGAACGACATTACTGGGCGCCGCCATCTTGTGGTGTTGAAGATCGGAAAACATGGCCACCGGGCGAAGCATATGCTTAGTGAGAAACTCTATGGTTCAAGCAGAGTGCTCTTCGCCGATTTCCATGGTTTTGGTTGTGGGAGTGGCTGGGTTTACATTTAGTCGTTTGATCTGTTGCGGGAAGTTGCGTGGTGCCCACAAATTCGCCGTGTTTTGGCCTTGAGTGTGGGGCGCAGTGCGCACTTGAATTGAAATTTCGGACTCATTGCGGTGTTATAAAATCCCGAGTTATTCCTGCCTTTGACAGCGAGCTTGCGAGCGGCGGGAATGGGATGATCGACACTGCATAGGTGGCGGGGCAGGCTACATCGCCGCAAAATGTTCAAGCGGTGCTCGATAGTGGGACGGGCTATTATTGCACGCTAGTAATAATGGTTCATTATCTGAAGTGAAATTTAAGGCAAAAAGTAGGTGGCTAAACATACCAACGTTACTCAAATTACGATCGTAGCGAACGTGCACCGTGGGGATTGAAATGGGAGGGCTGGTGGAGGCTACGACTGTCACCTCACTTCGCGCAACTTTTGCCGTGGCTCTACTACAAAAATAATAATTTCGGCATTCAGATGATAATAACGATTGCTTAGTTTTTCAATTCGATATTATCAACAGAACTCTACGCTATCTATGCATAGAGCCTAAGAATTAATAAAACTGGTATGTAAAAAGGTAGTGCAGTTCGTACCTTGTGATACTCTGGCAGGAAAAACTTTATTGAAGGGCCGTTTCAGTGTTACGTACCCCTACCCCTGGGAGGGTAGGGGTACCCTCCAGCCGAGAGACGACATGCAGCGTGCTGGTGGTGACGGTGACTGACCCCTGAGCAGCCGTGCTCGGAGGTGTTTATTGCCCGACCACACACAAGGTTGCCCACCGAGCCTGGTGGGGCCACTGAACTTAGCGGCCAACGAATATCAGGGATGGGGGGCGCCACACACTTGTCACACCCCTCACCCCCAAGTTTGTCCTACACAAACACCAAACAACACCTGTCACCCCGGCGAGTAACGGTTCGGCGGTCTCCGCTGTCTCTCACTCCGCCGGAGCACAGGTGTCGAAGCCGTTGTGGCAGCATTAGGTGCTGCCTGGGTCACACTCGCACCAGCTGTCGGCCTTGCAGGTGGCCCCGGGCTTGCAGGTGGCGCCACAGTTGTGCAAGTAGCACCAGCCCCTGGTGCTGTGCAGGCAGTGGTCGGTGTGGTTGGCTCCCCTGCCTGCTGGCTTCCTGAAGGGGCGGCTGGGGTCGCCAGGCGAGGCCTCACATGGTCAGCGTGCCGGTGCCACGCGGTCCCATCCGACATGCGAACGAGCAGTGACGATGCACTGGCAGGAGAGACCACGTGCCCGGCAGACCAGCGTGGACCAGGCCGGAAGTTCCTGGCGAAGACCGGAGTCCCAGACTCCGGCAAGGGCCCAGGACGGCAACCTCGGTCAGCCGCCAGCTTCTGCTTCAGCTGCTTCAGGAGCGCTGTGGACCGGAGGTCTGGGTGTAACACGTCCAACGGTGTCTTCACCATCCGGCCCAACAGCAGCTCACAGGGGGCACGGCCCGTGACGTCGTGGGGTGTGGTCCGGTACTGGAAGAGGAACCGGGCAACCTGTGTCCGGAAATCCCCAGCCTGGCTGTAACGCTGCTCTGCCGCATGAAGCCGACGGGACGCAAACGATACAGGGCGTTCCTGGCCATCCTTCTCCCGGTGGGCCAGGACGGCTCCCACGCCGTACGGTGACGCATCTACGGTCAGGACGACAGGCTTGGCCGGATCGAAGTGCACCAGCACCGGAGCCTTGGTGATGAGCTCCTTGCTGCGCTGGAAGGCCAAGTCCTGCTCCTTCTCCCAGGCCCACTGCTGTCCATCTCGAAGCAGAAGATGCAGCGGCTGCATGCAGATGCGATGACAGGTTCGGCAGGAAGCTCCTGTAGAAGTTTACCAGGCCCAGGTAGCTCTGCAGCTCCTTCTTGTTCTGGGGCTTGGGCGCCTTGAGCACCGCCTCAACCTTGCGGGGTGCCGGGGCTAGGCCTGCCTGGGAAATGATATGGCCCAGGTACTCAACGCTGGGGGCCAAGAACACGCACTTCTCCAGCTTGAGCTTCAGCCCGGCATCCTGCAGTCGTGCCAGGACGTTGTGTAGGTTCTGCAGGTGGTCTTCGTCGTCGGTACCGGTCACCAGGATGTCGTCCAAGTACACCGCCACGTGCCTCATGCCCCTGAACAGGTTGTCCATCTCTCTCTGGAAAATGGCAGGAGCTGAGGCCACGCCGAACGGTAGGCGCGTGTACTGGAAGAGTCCCAGCGTTGTCGAAATGGTGACATACTTCCGGGACGACTCCTGGAGCACCAGCTGCTGGTACGCATCTCTGAGGTCGAGCTTGGTGAACTTCTGTCCCCCGGACAGTGCCGACCAGAGATCTTCAATGCGTGGCAGCGGGTACTTCTCGACCGTAGCGACGGGGTTGATGGTGACATTGAAGTCCCCGCAGATCCTTACACTGCCGTCTTGCTTCAGGACTGGCACGATGGGAGCAGCCCACTCCGAAGATTTGACGGGCACCAGGATCTCGTCTCGCTGCAGCCGTTGCAGCTCCTGGGTGACCCCGTCCTTCAAGGCGAATGGCAGCGGGCGCGGCTTGAAAAACCGGGGCTTGGCTCCCTCTGGAACATGAATGCTTGCCGCCGTGCCGGTGAATGTGCCCACCCCGGGCTGGAACAGGGCCTCGAACTTGGTCAGGAGGCCGGGGACGTCTGCCACTGCTTCCTGGTACTCCGGCAGCCTCACGCCCAACGCCTGGATCCAGTTCCGGCCCAGCAGCGTCGGTGACGGCCCCTTGGTCAGGTACAGGGGAAGGGTGGCCTCCCTGTCGCCAAGGCGGACGCTGACCTGGGCTTGACCCTCGACTTGGGCGAGCTGTCCGGAGTAGCTGCGCAGCATGACGCCCGACGCCTCGACGGACACGCCAGGAAAGGTGCGCTTGAAGGCTTTCCCGGCCATGACCGACACACTGGCCCCTGTGTCCAGCTCCATGGAGATGGGGCGCCCGCAGACTTCGACGGTCAGCATGTATGGTGGCACCGACGGCTGCACTGTGCCCGCGTGCCACATGTCGAAAATCTGCGGGTGCTCGGCCACGACGTGAAGCCTAGCCGCGGCACCCGAAGCTGCTGCCGCACGCCGCCGCCTACCCTTGCGCCGACTTCCTTGGCCGTGGGCTGGCGCGGAACATGTGCTCAACGCCGGCTGCTGCTTCCGTCCGTCCGCCGTCGTCCCCCCTCGGCACGCCCGAGCAATGTGCCCAGTTCTTCCGCACGCAAAGCACTCCGCTTGCGCGAACTGGCACTGGGAGGGGGGGTGGTCACCACCGCAGCGAACGCACCTGCCATGCCGTGCCGCCATCTTGTTCACCGCCGCCTCCGCCGACGGTGCGCCGGCCGCACGCGCTAGCTCGCCCGCGTCCTTGGCCGCAGCCTCCATCGCCAGCGCTGCCTTCACGGCGTCGTCCAGCGAGGGGTCGGGAAGCTCCAGGAGTCGCGTCTGCATGGCGGGGTCGTTGATGCCGCAGACGAAACGGTCCCGGAGCAGCGAGTCGAGCTGCTCCCCGAAGGCGCAGCCGCTCGCCAACCCTCGCAGCGCTGCGACGAACTGCCCGAGCGTCTCTCCGTCTCGGCGGCTCCGGTTATTGAAGCGAAAACGCTCCATTAACGTCGACGGAGCCGGGCTGTAGTGCGAGCGTAGCGTCGCGAGCAGCTCACCCAGCGACTTCTCGTGCGGCGTGGCCGGCTTGAGCAGGTCGAGCAGGAGAGCGAAGACGCGGGTCCCGCAGCTGGCCAGGAAGATGTCGCGCTGTTTTGCCTCGGGTGTGTCGTTCGCCCGGAAAGACACGCCGACTTGCTCCTCGTAGACCGGCCAGGCGGACCCTTCACCCTCGAACGGCTCGAGCCTCCCGTACAGCGGCATGGCGTAATGGCGGCTGGCTCGAGGGGGCGGTGTCTCGGCGTTCTCGGTGGCGGCGTTCACGGTGGCTTCGGCCGCTCCGCGGGCTTCTTCCCTCGTCGCCAGTGTCACGATTTAGTCCCGCGTTCGTGAACCTGGGAGGGTAGGGGTACCCTCCAGCCGAGAGACGACATGCAGCGTGCTGGTGGTGACGGTGACTGACCCCTGAGCAGCCGTGCTCGGAGGTGTTTATTGCCCGGCCACACACAAGGTTGCCCACCGAGCCTGGTGGGGCCACTGAACTTAGCGGCCAACGAATATCAGGGATGGGGGCGCCACACACTTGTCACAAATGCATTTTTCTCCGTTGAGTAGCCAAAAATCTGATTTTTTAAGCTCCTAAGGTGACATCATAAATGTCGTTCTTCTGCTCCAAATTAAAGTTGTGCTGCTCCAAAATAGAGATTTAGCTGCTCCGAAAACTTCTCCCAAATCTCATTCAGCTGTCTCACCCCTGCCAGTGCTGCAATATGAGTGGCTCGAAGTGCCCATTGTTCACTAGGGGCTGGGCTGGTGACAGTAATAGGCGGCAGATACAGCCTTGTCATTTTGACCCAATAATGTTGGTGCCGTGATCGCAAAACTAGTGGATCCTGCAGCTTGAGAGAAGCTGATGCGGGGTTTCTGACCTTGTTACCTCGTTATTCTTAAACTGCATGGTTTTGGAGGCAGTTTGGGTCTTGGTCTCAAGACTGTGTACCAATTCTTTTAGGACAGTCACTGTATCAATGATAGGGCTGATTTGTGGATAATTTGTCCATTTGTATTTGCTGCCTTTCCTCTTCTGATAACAGATTTTCCTTTAAAAAAACTAGAAAGACTACTACTAGGCAAGTACTAGAGAGAGAACCACTAAGTGGTGTGTTCAGGCGAAGGTGGTAATGAGGTGTCATGCCTTTATTTTTTGACAAAGTTTATGGCGATGTAAAATCTCCCTACAAAACTAATGTATTTTCGCGCGTATAACCCACACCAAAAATGCGAAAATTTCAGTGGCAAAGTAGGGGTGCGGAAAATACGCGGGGTTTTTCCTTTAGTGCAGCTTCAGGACAATGCGCGTTGTGCCGTGAAGATGACCTTGTGTACAACAGTGAGTACTGCAGCTCAAGTGATCTCTAGCGAGAGCAGTGACACTTAGTGAATTGTGACTTTCGCCTTGCGATCAGTGTATTCTACTTGCTAAATATACGCTTTTTCTGCCTACATTGTATGTGATTGGTTGCTTGAACCGTAGCTTTGGTGCAACCTTTCCTGGATGAAACGTGCGGGCAATACGTGAGGATTTTTTTTTTTCTTTTCCGGCGGCCTGAAAGTGGGGGTGCGGATTATATGCAGTGGCGGGTTATACGCGTGAAAATACGGTAAGTGGTTGTCACATGAGCGGCTGCAAATCCGCGCTGAGGGTAGTGGGATCATGTGACGCTTTCACAAACAGTCCTCGAGAACTTATGGGCGCCGAGGGAGCGAGTTGAGTTTCTCTCCTATCTATGAACTGCCTTGGAACAGATGTATTTCTAAAAAGAATAAATGGCCAGGTACTGCCCCATTTGCCATTTAAAGCTAGCAATGATGAGCTACTCTGCGAAAAGACTAAATTTTTCACAACTTTAGGCTTCTCTATAATGTAGAAGTGCGCTTTTCAGGGCCATATTTTTGTTGAGGGTCAACATTCTGATACTTTCTCCCAAGGATAAATTCATTCTGCTCTGCAAGCATCCCGTCGCGTTTAGAATAGTTTCCGCATGAAAGCTCAGCATTTTTTTTTCTGTAAACTTCCAAAAACGTTAACATTTCCAATGAAGGTTGAGAGGGGTGGTGAAAACTTAATGGCTTACTGGATGATAAACAACTAATGAATATTCAATAACCCATCTAGGGAAATAGCGGGCACTTTTGTGACGAAGGCAAGAATTTCTATCGAAGCTGCGTGCTGTTTTAACAGCAACGAGGACACTAGCTTATTTGCTTGTTTCAGTGTCGCTCATTAGCAGCAGGATTCACTCATTTTGCATGCGTTGTCCAGATGTAACAGGTGACTGTATCACCAGAAGTGGTTGCGATGTGCTGGGTGTAAGAAGTGGGTGTGATTCCGGTGATATCACTGATGACGTCACTTGCAGTTCATGTCACCCCTTGAAGACTCGGCATCCACCACCTATAACGGGCCCTTTCTAAGCCAGTTATTGAGCATTATTGTAATAAGCTCCTTATATATGTGCTACTTTATTGAGTTACAGCGGGGACAAACTGTTCGGTGCACACAAACGAACGTATGCTAAATCATCATTTCTTGGTGTTGCATTTTGTTGTACGGTTTCCTCTGCTGTAGTACAGTTGCCCCCAATGAGCTCATTTCCAGTTGTGATGTCAGATCTGTTGTTTGCATCACCCCCATAGTGCATGATGAACGAATATTTTCAGAACAAATTGGCCTACAATAGCGGATTTCAGATGCTATACAACTTGTCAGTAATTACTGTTTTAATAACGGAGAAAATGAAATCTGGTACTGTGCCTCATGCATTTCGAAATGGCAAAAAAAAAAAAAGTTACCATCCCACCGAGCCGCAGAAGACTGCCTTTATTGAGTCACCGAACGTAGTTGGCACCCTTCATACTCTGCCGCTTGGGGCCGCTAGCCATGTCGTTCTCTTTGACCTCAATCACCGGGTGTTGCGGACCTTGCGAGCTGGTGGTTGGGGTGCTGTGTGCGTCCACCACTTCGCCGGGAAATCGAAGACTCGGTGCGTCCTCTGCTGATTGCATTTCCCTGTGTCTTCCCTTTTCGATGATGGCTTTGAGGTCGGGGTCCATTTTCTGTCCTGGCTGGTCTGCGTCCCTCGAATCGACTGCCGAGGATTTGCCGCCCTTTCTGGGACGCCCCTTTTCGTCCTTTCCAACGTCGTCTTGCTCCCAGCTGATGGGATACCTGTGGGGAAAGGTTGGGGAATTGCTACGTGTAATCAGGTGCGACCAATGTGAGCCTATAGGCTTGCCATCTGCTCGGTTTTTGACTTGCCTAGCAGGTTTATTAGCCAGTGGTCCTGTTGCCGGTCTGTATTTAAAACCGAAGGTCATTGGCCAGTTTTTCGGCCATCGTACCACTATTATGTTTTTGGCATTATAGAAGTGTCAGTTCAACAACTACAGTTAAACCTGGATGTAATGAACCTATATGTAATGAATTCCTGGATTTAACAATGTTTTTCAATTCCTCATTGCCACCCCCATTGAAACCCATGTGTTTGCGACCTCATGTAACGAAACATAGCGGCGGTCGACCTCTATGTAACAAAGTCGGCAAGCTGATCAGTCATTGTGTGTTGCACTTTTGCGCATAAATCGACGGGAGAAATTAACTAATTTAACGAACACTAGCACTACAGTAACGAACCAGCAGCAGTGAAACCGTCTGGAATCGCCTAAACACGAAATTTGCCATGATGATGATGATGAACGGAGGGGCTAGCACCATCTCGTGGCCAACGTAGCAGTGGCTTCTTGCTTTGCTTGTGTAGCGTGTCACCACACCAGCTAGCAAGAGTAACTACCATTCACGTTTTCTTTTTTTCCGCCCGCACCGCTAACTACCGTGCGTTTCCACGTATGAGTGTGGTTTCGGTTCCAGCCTTACGTTTTTAGGTGCTAGGTCGTCCTCTCGGCGTGTAATTGCGCGTCTCCACTACTATCTGGGGTATCGGTTCATCGGTGATGAGTGCTACTGCTAGAAAACGAGAAATGTCTTTCAAAGAAAAGCGTGCTATTTTAAATGCCGTCTCCGCTGGAAAGAAGAATGTTGCCGCTTGGTATAGTATTCCAGCCAGCACCCTTTAAAGGAGCCATGGAGACAAAATACAAGTTGGGTTTATTAGAAATACTGCTTAGACCCGATAACAATGATACCAATATCATCGCAATCTTCGAACAAATAACGGAGATATTAAAGAAAACGTGTGAAGCAGTCGCGACCCCCTAGCCAATTTCCCGCAACTTTTCTATGACGTCACGGAACCTTGTTTGTGCGATTGGCGGCCGCCTAAATCACCTGTCGCGACGACACATAACTGGACGTCTGTAATGGGGCCTCTAGTTCCATTGGACCGCATCATTTGAATGCTAACGCGCAGTTAACGCAATGAAAATTATGTTTTATTGTTGGCCCGTATGACGTCATTCTTGCTCATAATACGTCACTGTGGCGCAAAATTTGAAAGTTTTAAATACTTCTTGCTTTTTTTTTTGTTAAAAAACATCTTTTGTGCCTGTAATGGAGCGGAGTGAGATACTGAATCCTATAGGTTCTTTCAAATTAAACAAAGTTGTATTTTCTCTTCATGGCTCCTTTAAACATTCTTGAGTGCGGTAAAGAGCACCAAGTTCGCAAAAAGGCGCCCTTTCAGCATACGTTTGGTTCTTGTACCGCGTTAAGGCGCCAAAAAGTGTCAAAAGGCACAAGTGATAGCACTTAAAGGGACAGACAACCGGGGGTAGGTGACCTTGTTTCGTTGGAGCGCCGTGTAGTGCCTAAGCTCGTGCGAAAGCCCGAGTCCCAAATAGCAGTCTTTTCGCTGTGAAATAAATTCCATGAAGGGTGAGTTCACCTTCACTGATGTCTAGCATTCTGGCTGCGTTTCTGCTTCACTCCCGCGAGCCTTAACTCGCGAAACCTGTATGTAACGAATACCTGTATATAACTTTTGTCAACTTTGTACGAAGATAAATATTTGCCTACGAAAAAATGTCTTATCCAAGCAGCGCAAAGACATGCGGGCAGATGGGGCAGATGGGAGGAACAACACAAAATTAAACAACCACTGGCAGCGAGGTATAGGAAGCATCGCCTTTAGAAAAGTATGACTACCAACTCTCTAAACATTGAGTGACCACCATTCGGTTGATCAGACACAACAGAAAAGTGAAACGGTACTTCAGTAAAGATAAAAAGTTTTTCAAGGGCAGCTGCAGTAATTGAGCTGAGGAGGAAGTTTCGATAGTCGGGGTCTGTGTATGAATCGAATACAGGTACTACGGAAGTGGAATGGAAGTGTACACCCCCCATGTAACACCACTGTGGCCTACAATGGTGTTGTAATGCGTTGTAGCCTTTGATTTAGGGGTTTGTTTTAAAGACATGCACTGAGACCCACATGGGTGATTTGTCTAATTACAGAAGTAACAGCTAAGCCAGAAGCAAAGTGCACTCCGGCTAAATATCTTATGTTTGGCGATGCGGATATGTACCGGCCTGGCGTTGGTAGCGCCGCCATGCGGTATTCGTTGAAAACTGCGATCGTACGGCGCTGCCCTAACAGATGGCACGCGAGAGTATGAACGCGGGTAATGTGTGTGGTTGCATTTGTATTTATGAGCCAGTCGCCTGTCATCGTGTTCTACGAATTCATAATACTGATTCCTTCTTCAGGGGTACTATAAAAAACCATTTTTTCTCTCCATTTTGATTAAAAGCACGCAGACATAACACTGATCCCCAAACCCGGAAAGCCACTTAACCCCAAGAACCTCCGGCCTATTTCCTTCAAATCTTGCGTAGGAAAACTCTTCGAACATATGGTTCACAATCGTCTCTCACCGCACATCGAAGACAACAATTACTTTCCTCACACAATGTTCGATTTTCGGCCGCACCTCTCCGCTCAAGATATTTTACTCCAGCTGAAAGAAGATATACTGAGCAAGTTGTCAAATCAGCACAAATACTCCATTCTTGCATTGTACATCAATGGTGCTTTCGACAACGTAACATATCACGCCATCTTGCGAGGACTCAGCTCAATCATTTGGGGACAACGTCTTTAGAACTATGTCACCGCATTCTTCACCAACCGTACCGCCACAGTGGGCATTGGGCACCTCCGCTCGGACACCTTCACAACCAAACCGCAGGGGACCCCGCAATGCTCCGTTATTTCACCACTACTCTTCAATATCGCAATGAAGGACCACCCACCACTTCTGGAAGCGATCCCCAACCTCCGACATAGAATGTACGCAGATGATCCGACACTATGGACCCCTACAGGATCCATCGGTGCCCAAGAAGAGGCCCTCCAAACTGCAATACATGTGACACAACAATACCTCCAAGCACGTGGTCTTGAATGTGCCCCAGAAAAATCGGCCCTTTCAACATTCAGCAAAAGAACAACCAAGAAAAACGCGCGAGATATACCCGACCCGGAACTCAAGATGAACAACCAGCCAGTCCCCAACGTCCCCTACCTCCGTATATTCGGACTAACCATTCCAAAGGGTGGCTCAGGTTCCAAAACGATCCTCCCCCGTATACAGCGGACCCTCGTACAGCTCATGCACCTCACACACCGCGTCTCCCATCGTAGATTCGGCCTCAAAGAAACCGACACGCTTCGCCTCATACAAGTCATCCTCATCAGCAGGATAGCGTATGGTGCTCCATACCTAACCCTTAAACCAGCCGAGATCCTTAAACTTAACTCACGATCCTTAAACTAACTCAGCGATCCGCCAAGCATACAAGACAGCCCTGGATCTCCCTCCCAAGACCGCAACTACGAAGCTCCTGCGGCTAGGCGTCCACAACACATGGGAAGAAAAAGAAGAGGCACACCACATTTCTCAAATACAACGGCTTAAACTAACTCTAACGGGCAGGGCAACGCTCTTGAAACTACAATACTCTGTACCGCCCAACCACGACCAGAAAATTCGCACCCCCTGGCTATACGAAAAAACATTCGCGTTGCTCCGATCCCATGAAACATGCACCCCACCTACAACAAAGCACGCCGAGCAGCAAGATCTCGCAACATTCATAACCAATACCACCACTTCCCATGCACCCGATATACGGACGCATCGCCATACCCCCACAAATTTGCACAAGGCGCCGGCGTGGTCTATGCAAAGGAACTGAGCTCACTGAAGTTACTGTTTTCACCAACTCCATCAAAACAGCTGGAGAGGTTGCCATCGCCCTTGCCGCCACAACAGGCGAAGAATTTTTAACCATTATTACTGACTGCCAATGCGCTTGCAGGAACTACCTAACAGGACGCATATCGCAACCCGCCTTGAAAATTCAACAACAAGCGAAACGACTCCCAGAACTAACTGAAAATAATTTGGACTCCAGGTCACGAATATCTTGGGTGTAACGAGGCGGCACACGCCGCTACCCGCGCTCATTCACACCGGGCCGTTTCCCACGAGGGCCACGAACCCCAATCTGAAGCAACAGTTAAGCCCACCCCACTGCAAACATACGGCGAAATACTCGCCCACTACAGGAACGAGCGTCGCAAATACCCATTCCCCCACCCGAACCTCTCTCGTGATGAAGCTACTACCTTCCGCCGACTACAGACTAACTCCTACCCACATAACACCCTCCTCCATGCCATGTATCCCACACTATACCCTGCCACGTGCAAATTCTGCCCCCAACCAGGCACCCTGTACCACATGGTATGAGAGTGCCAGCAATCCCCTACCCTCACCCCTAACCCCAACCCCACCTATGAGCAGTGGGTGGAGCTGCTGACCAGCTTCGACCTCTCACACCAGCGACAACTGGTGGTGAGGGCACGGATGGCCAGCATAGTCCAAAGCATCCCGGACTAAGGAAGCCTCCCACCGGGCGGGTGCCCTAACATCAGCACCTCGACTCCAATAAAGTTTATTCATCATCATCATCATAATCATCATCATCCTTTTTGATAAACCATTCTTGCTTTAGGGCGGGATCGAAAGTCATGCATCAGAAGGGAACGCAGCATACTTAGCGTGGACGTAGTTCGCAAGAGCCCGGGCGAGTCGATCTCCCTTTCCAAGCTGCATCAGTTGCAGCAGCAAGTCGGTCGTCTTTCCGGTCGCCTCGTCGCCGGGGGGTGCTGCGACGCTTCGGCGCACTCGGGAACCGCGGCCTGCGCGCACCAGAAAGTGCAGGTCGCTGCTGTGGCCAGACGACCGTGCCGGTGTCCTGCCCGATATCAGGCTGCAGACGCCCGGCGTGAAAGCGCTGTCGTCGGGCTTCACGCAGAACTCGCGCACGCGGCAGTCCCGGTTGAAGTAGCACGACGACGCGCCCACGGCCACCCGGAGGGCCGGCTCATGGCGAGGGTCCCCCGCGCGGTCGGCGGCGTCTGCGGCCAAGTTCATGGACTGCGTGCGACAATGTCATCCATGTATGCCGACTGCCTCGCTTGCGTTGGACCATGCAGACAAAATACAAGTTTGTTTTATTCGAAAGATTTCGTGTTTCATAGTTCGTCCAGCGCTTGTGCGGCAGCAAATGATGCCGTATTCAGCGAGAAATTAATCAGTGTAGGTTAAACTTTTGATTCTCCCGCCAAATCGTGTTTTCGTAAGGCCAGGAATGAAGTCATAGGGCTCCGTGGGTGCGTGTATTCAAACGAGCCTCCACTGCGTCATTCGGCTCTGCAGCCTTGCTTGCCGTCAGTCGTACCAGAAGCGCTACCATACTCATCCGGCCACGGAAAGTTGTTTGCCTTGCTTTCTTTTGGACCGTATTTGCACTTGGATTGTTTTTTTTTACTGCAGAAAGTAATCGTTTCGGGAAACATGGGGTACCCTCGACAAACAGGCTCACGTAAGACAACGTCTCTTCCGCCAATCGGCCAGTGTCGTCTAAGACAACTCCAAAACGGCGGGCTGCTGTGCAGCTAAAACAGGCATAGTGCGCACAGTACCAACACCAGTGCGCTTTGGCACTTCCATGCTTACGTGTATTTTCGTAACTTTCATTGTCTACCGCACCATTCGTACTGCTGTGAAATGAATATGCATTACGTTTAGGCGCAAATAACTCGTTCGGCAACCTCAGCCGTGCGTAATGCGTGTTTGCTTTTGCCGGCCGCAGCCAATCGCACAACCGATCATATATGACATCATAGGCTCTGTTGCGGGAAATGAGCTAGTGGGTCGCAGAGCATTTCTTTAACTCACGATGTCACCCGGCGTTGTCGGCGTGCCTCGGCGTCCGCAACAGCCGTTTCAGGTGCGCCCTCTCCCCCACTCCTCTCCCGCATCACGCTACCCTCCTCGCTCTCAACAACAGGTCTGCACCCCTCCCCCTACACTATATAAAAAAATAAAACTTACCGGCGCCTGGTTTCGATCCCACGACCCTGCGGGCGGAACGCAAGGTACATGGTGCTCTACCCACTGCGCCACAAAGCCGACACAGAATGGAAGGCTACGAACGCGCCTTATATCCTTGACTCATTAAAACTACGTCAAGAAGCTGCTGATACAACGCATTCACTACCTGTGGGCGGAACGCATGGTGCTCTTCCCACTGCGCCACAAAACCGACACAGAATGAAATGCTACGAACGCGCCTTATATCCTTGACTCATTCAAACTACGTCAAGCAGCTGCTGATACAACACATTCACTACCACCAACTCCCCAAACACTAAACGTTAACGCAATACACCCACCCCCTATGCGACGCATTTACTCGAGTCCCCCTCGCGGGGAGATGGGCCCTTTTTTCATAAATACATCGCTTATTAGAGCGAAGCGCGCGTTACAAGTGGTGCAATCTTTCGAATGAGCCAAACTTGCATTTGGTCTGCATGGCCCCTTTAACCCTTTCGGCCCTGATGTTATTTCAAGGAAAACAGTGTTTTCTTCATGTTTTCCTAAATTTTAGCGTCCCATAAGCCCACAAACGAAAAATAGAGCTGGAAATAAAAGTAATACCAGATTTATTGAGGCAATTAGTTAAGACATCTGGCAATTAAAAGTTTTGTGTAGAGCAATGACATCACTTTTGCACATTTTCCTAACCGTTACGACCGCGAGTTGCGTTACGACTACATGAACCTACAAACAAAAATTCAGCTTCGTAGTGCACGTTTTTATAGATTTACAAGCTTGGGAATAAAACTGAGACCGCCATTTTAGATGCGACTGCATCTCATTCACTCGCCTTGTCCCTCCATACGGCGTTGTTGTTGTCCGTCCACACCCCTCCCCCATTCTCCTCGCCGCGCGAGCTGCGCTCTCCGCCGCTCACCCCCTCTCCTCTCCGATAGCGAACACTCTCTCGCGAGGGGCATTGGATTGGATTCGATTGGCTTGGATTGGATTGGATTAAAGTGGATTGTGTTGGATTGTGTTGCGTCATAGCCGCGCCACGTTGCGTCATAGCCGCGGCAAGGGGTTCACGGCACGTTTCACGCGATGGGAGAATCAACCTAACGGAAACAACAACGGAACCCCCTATGCGTCGCATCTACACAGGGGTTCCCGCGAGGGGAAGTGGGAGTAATTTTTTTCAGCATCGGTGTCGTAATTTCGACTTCACCGGCGCTTTTTCTTTTTTGTAGCGAGTAGCTTCGCTAAAATGCAACAACGGTGACATCTATCGCAATAGGCATCATTGAAGGACAATTCCCCAAATAACTAGCTGTTTTGGTTTCGTTCTCTGTGCGCTAGAGGAACAACAATGTGATGTCAATTGACGCCACTAGGGCCGAAAAAGTTAAAGGGCCGTACACACGTGCGGGGAACGACGCGCTCCCGCAGGCGTTTCCCCTGTCCGGAAACCTGTCCGGCAGTGGTTAGGAACACGCATGCACAAAAACTGCGGAACCGGTTTTGGAGAGGGAAAGACCACGTGTGGAAGCGCGTCGTTCTCCGCAAATGTGTTTCGCCCTTTCTTTGTTTTCGCTCTCCGTGATGCAAAAACGGGCCCTAACGGAAGCGGTTCCGTCAAAAGTCGACAAGAGATCGACGCACAGAAGCTTCTGGAATGGGTTGAATTACGTTTAATATCGGTTGTGTTCTGTGTCGTTGGGACGTACTATATTATTTAGCAAATTTTAGACCAGCCAACTGTTATGGAAACTGCCGTGAGAATTTCCCGGAGGTAATTCTCACGGCTGCCGTGAGATTAGACGCAGCCATTCAAGTAAAGCCCGAGCGAGATAGATTACAGAAAGAACTTACTGCGGGATTTTTGAGGAGTTCTTCAGCGGCGATCTGGGGCCTGCGAGCTCCTGAATGTCCGATAATTGTGGAGATGAGGACCACTTCGAGGAGGAAGACGTGCATCGTCGCCATCTTCCTTTCGGAAGACGCGGCGAGTGGCTGCCTCATGTCTGCACTTTGAGCGACGCCATTTTCGGTTTTTTCTTCTTCCTTTCAAATGGCTTCACAGCTGGCCCTGGCACGAAGTTTACGAGCACTGTGGTGCTGATGAAAGCGCTTGCATTCCTCTCAGGTGCATTTAACAGAGCTCCAGAGAGCTTCCGTATAGAAGCCACAACAATGAAAGACTGGAATTACATCAGGGAAGAACAGTTAAAAAGCCAATGACGGAAAGAAATCGGCGAAATGTTGCCGATGGGTGCCGCCGCCCACGTTTGCAGTTACGCGAAAGCTGACGACCACGCAGCGCCCGTCGATTAACTGAACGAATGAATGAAACGTCGGTGCAGTGTTGGTATTTGAGGAGCTTTTTTTCCCAAAATGAGTCAAATCTCCCTGAATAGGATTTTAGAAACGACCAAAAAATTTTTTAACGGACCTAAATGCAACGTTGTCAAAGCTAACTTCCCATAGCTGACATGCAAGACATATCATATAATCGCTTTGACAGCGTTGCATTTAGGTCTCGTCACAAATTTTTGCCTATATTTCTGAAATGTTTCTCTGGTGGATTTGTCTCATTTCGAAAAAAAAAATCGTTAATTTCCGAAGGTCTACTAGGTTCACATTTATAGACCCATTTTGGATTAGCTTACTTATGCTGAAGAATTTGTGCTAGTCATCACCGAACGTCCACGCAGGGTGTGCAGGCAGTATACGTAGGACGCCGGGATGGGTACAGAATTCAGTGGATGCATCCCTCAGACATTTTCGGCCATCCCCAACGAGTATGCTGCACGAAGGCGAAGTTACCGCGCGCTTGCGGCAAAGCGCAGCGCTTGGCCGGCGCTGCTGACGGTCCGGTGAAGAGCAGCTATGACCGGTGGTAGGGCTTGGGACTTCGGGCGTGCCACAGCCCACGGACCGGACAACAGCAAAATTCTCGCGAATTGGCCGTCACTCCGGTAACCATGTTGATCAGGCATCCATGGAGGTGACGTCGTTCGAGTTCTTGCGCAGCAGCCCGCACCTGGTGAACGCCATAGAATGGCAGCTGGCCACCATCGTGGTGGTCTGCTACGTCGTCAAATGGGTCCGCAAGTACACGCTTCGCCTGAACCCCCTGCGGGCCGGCGTCGCGATGTCGGCCTTGTTCTCCTTACTGGTCTGCTACTACGTGCTCAACTTGGAGAAGCATCCGATCACGAAGAGAGCCCGCTTCGTCGTCTACTCGCCACAAGAGTTTGAGGAGCACGTGAGAGGGGACATCGAGTCGATCCAGCGCTACTTCTGGCCAATGTCGCGCAAGCCTTCCAAGTCTCCCAACTTCCGGAAGCTCCTGAGGGTCTCGGCCGCCATCCTGCGGGCCAACGACGACCTTCCGGGCGTCGCCAACACAAACTGGTCCTTTGTTATCGTGCGCTACGCGACGCCCAGCGCGTTCGTGCTTCCCAACGGGCGCACCTACGTCTTCGACGGGCTCTTCAAGGTCTGCGAGAACGACGACTCGCTCTCCTTCGTCATGGCCCACGAGCTTTCCCACTGCCTCCTGCACCATTCTCTCGAGAAAGATTCTCTGGGCCTCTTCCTGGACACGCTGAACACGCTGGTCTGGGTCTCCTGCATCGCCCTGGTACGGGGAGAGGTCACGGCAACCCTGGTGCCGTGGTTCGTGAGTCGCGCCCTCTACTACGGCGTGTTCTTGCCGCAGAGCCGTGCGATCGAGATGGAGGCCGACTCGCTGGCCTTGCAGATGATGTCCAGGGCCTGCTTCGACTTTCGCTACAGCCTCGTCTACTTCGACAAGGCCATTGCGATCGGCAAGCAAGTGCGGACCAGAAGGATGAAGAAGCTCGTCGCTTCGACGCACCCGACGCGCAAGCAGAGGGTCCGCAGCCTGTTCAGGCAGATGGATACGGCCATGAGACTGCGCAGGTCGCGCAACTGCTCGGCGCTGATTCCGATGAGGAAGCGGGACGAGGATCGAATCCAAGCTCTGTTCCGATACGCTGGGCTTAAGTAACGCGTATATTAAGAAAGAGAAACGTATCATTCTCACTATTCGGGTATAGCCTTCTGCATACATGTTTAAAAACGACGACTATTATGTTTACCCGCAGCTTTTGTATTTGTTCTTATATTAATGACTGCAGACTAGTTTCGAAATCTTTTCTTATGCTAGCTGTCAAGGAGTGAGAATCCAGCGAGTACGTTACATGGATCATGACGATCCTTTGAGTCATACCGTTGACGAACTCATTAAACTGAGTGGGGTGCTTAAGGACGTGTTTTCCGTACCGAATTTAGTCCTGCGGAATTAAGGCCGTTTATTTTGAAACGAGTATCAGTTGCAACACCACTCAATGAAATATTTAGAACGGTCCTGAAACATTGTTGGTGCAAATAAATGCACTCTTGAATGCGTCAAAACAGAAAGCGGAATGAGTTGGTTTAAGTTTATGCTTCAAAATGCAAAAGGACACAGACGAAAGGCTGAGAAAGCGCCCCCTTTATTTATTCCTCAGCCTTTCCCCCACGTCTTCTTGCGCCTTTTTAAACATGAGCTATATTTGATGCATCACGTGTTATGATTTCTAATTTGTATTTGACTAAGAAATTATTTTTAACTGCAAGGTTTAAAACAAGACTTATTTTAATTAAAACATTGCTACTGCATCATTTCGCAATTTGTGTCTTCGTCAGGAAAGCCTCCAATTCGAGCGTAAAGTGAAAAGGTGCGACGAAAACTTTATAACAAGCAACTGTTCATGAATGCGAAAAAAAAAACAATTGTTAGTGAACTAAGCTGTTAAAATACCAATAAAAATGGCCCTCAAAATAGACTAAGTTGCAAGTTTATAATAGTTTGTTGATGATCGTGTTGACCAGGGTTCAGCACAATCGAGTGGGAGGAATATAGAACACGACTGTTACTAATTTGCGTTTTGCCGTTCTTGTAAACTTTCCCCGTGAAACTTGGGAGGACTACAGTTTTATCCCACCGGGCAAACACGGAGCTTAACGTCTCGCGGCGGCTTGTTGGTTTGGTTGGGAGGAGCTTAGGAGCGTCGTCTTCCATGTTGTATTAAAACTGCTACCTTTAATTACCTGTGGTACAGGCAGGAAAACTCCCCAATGATCATATGCGCAGCCAAACGTGTTTTTTGTTTCGGGGCCATTCCTATAAAGCACCGTGCAGTTAAGCTACGTGTACACTAGCGTCAAACTTGCCGTGCCGCCCTACCGACGGCCGCCAGCGGCGTCGCCCGCATACATGCACACAGCGTCAAACTTGCCGTGCCGCCGTGCCACCGGCCACCAGCGGCGTCGCCCACATACGTGCACACTAGCGTCATACTTGCCGTGCCGCCCTGCCCACGGCCGCCAGCGGCGTCGCCCGCGTACATGCACACTAGCGCCAAACTTGCCGTGCCGCCGGCCACCAGCGGCGTCGCCCGCGTACGTGCATACTAGCGTCAAACTTGCCTTGCCGCCCTGCCGACGGTCGCCAGCGGCGTCGCGCCCCAGCCTTCACCCGCAGCGCGGGCGACGCCGGTGGCGGCCGTCGGCAGGGCGGCACGGCTAGTTCGACGCTAGCGTGCACGTACCTTTACAGTTATTCTCCTTTCGTTCGTCCTCGTATAGACAGCAGACAAGAATTCCGAAGCATTTATGACCTCCAGTGTGCGCTGATACCAAGTATATGTAACTCGGCACAATGATGAAGTCGTCTCAACGGCTTTCAACATCCACAATCCCGCAATTTTACAGCGAAGCTGCTTGTAACTACCCACCAATGGTAGAATCGTGCCCGCGCGCGAACAAAAATGGTTGCCGCTTAGCTCAGCCAATCTTGGATATGCAAAGCAAAAGCTTGGCTTAGTCTGGTTGAGTCTTGGTTTCGCTTGGTTAACCTTTGATGTAGCTGTATTACCGACCACGGCTCAAAGATGTTCGGTCCCGTGCAACACTCGCAGAGGGAGGCCCGGCGACCGTGGCGTTCATTCACGGCGAACGCAGCGTTCCCCTTCACCGGGCGCGAGACTAGTCACGTAGCCCGAGACGAGTCAGTGGCGCATGCGTGAGAGGCTGCGGGGGTGGTCGGCTGGCT
>NW_027526460.1:52632641-52730141 GCF_048455015.1 Haemaphysalis longicornis
GGCTGGCTATCAGCTGATCGGCCGCATCCGCCGCGGCCGCCGCCGCTAGCTGAACAGAACGACTGAAACGGGGGCCTTGTGCGCAGCGCCGAAAGCGGGCTCGATGCGCTTTGAGGGGTGTGTTGGGCGGGGTGTGTCTCCAGTCAAAAGGAGAAATTGCGCATCCGCGGCGAAACCGCTGGACGAAAGTAGTAAAACTTTGCTTAAAAAAAAAAAAAAAAAAAACATGCGCAACACCATGCTTCAAGTTCTCAAATGAGGCCAGTCCCGCCTTTACTTTCGGAACCTCTTAAGAGCGGAGCTGTTGTAGGCCAAACCTTTTCGCAAGTCTGCTGAATGTCGTGCGTCACGCAGGTGTAAGAGCAGGTTGTTAGACGCGCCGGTGGCCTCGCAGAAACTGTTTCCCAGACCCACCGAGAGAGGGCGCACTGGGTCTCGCAGGGGAGGGAGCCTTCCACCGCTGACGTTCAGCTGCCGATTCCTTTGCGCGAACTGTATTATTTGTGCGGCGACGGCGCTGCTGTTTTCGGGCGAGCGCCCGTTGAAGTTCGAGCCGACACAAGAGAACCACAACTTCGCTGTTTCAGCAGATTTCACACTTGGTGGAACTGGGTTTATCTTTTTTAAATGCAGAGCATTTCAGTAACTCACGATGTCACCCGCGTTGACGTCCGTAGTCGTAGTCCGCACCCCTCCCCCTGCACTATATAAAAAAAATACTATCCGGCGCCTGGTTTCGATCCCTCGACCCTGCGGGCGGAACGCAATGTACATGGTGCTCTACCCACTGCGCCACAAAGCCGACACAGAATGGGAGGCTACGAACGCGCCTTATATCCTTGACTCATTCAAACTACGTCAAGAAGCTGCTGATACCAACGTTACTAGATAGGTTGGCTGATTACAACGCATTCACTACCACCAACTCCCCAAACACTAAACGTTAACGCAATACACCCACCCCCTATGCGACGCATTTACTCGAGTCCCCCTCGCGGGGAGATGGGCCCAATTTTTTTTGTTTCGCTTCTTCGTGACGAGAAATATGTCCCCGTAGGGTAAGTGCTATCGTCCCGTTCCTCCGCAATTTTCCTGACTTCATGCCCACCGTTACGCTCTGAAGTCCAACGACGTTAACGGGTGCTCGATCGAAACTTGATATCAAATGCATTTTCAGTTGTTGGCAGGTTGCTAGGCGTCACGCTAGGGATACTTACTGTTTTCCTAGCAAGGGCTTAACAGGTACCCCGAGGTGTATTGGCCAGCGCCTTCTCCGGGATTTTCTGTGTCGTGTGAGGCTTACAAGTCACGCAATGGTACCAACATAGCACATAGCGCGCTTACACCTTGATTGTGGAGCCACGAACCAATGTCACCGCGATTGTGTAGTAAATACCAGTGGTGTATTATTAAACTTCATAGCCTACTCCACCCCAGGAAAATCCGAACCGGTCATGCATAGGCACATTGCATGGCTGAAACAAGAAAGAGATGTTTATTATCGGCTGCTTTATTATTGACATCGCTACTAACGTTGTTACTAGCATTACTAGTTACTAGCATTACTAGCGTTGCATTGTTACTAGCATTACTAGCATTATTAGCAGTAACATTGTTACTAGCATTACAAGTTGCCTTGGCAACTTAACGATTGGCAGTACAATGACTCAAAAAGCAATAAAAACAGCGCCTTTGTTAAGATAAAGGTGGTTAAAAAGCGAAGCTTTCTCCCATGCAACTTGAGTCAAAGTCAACGTCAAATCCAAGCTGCTTCGACAGTGTCAGAAAGGCTTGATAATTGCTACGGCGCAATAACACAGGGACGAAAAAGAAACACGTACAAACAACACAGTGCCGAACTTCCAACTAGATTTTATTTAAAAAAAAAAACGCTGCTTATACACAAAAGAACCTTGGCTGATTTATCTGTCTTAGGAATCGGTAAAACACGAAAGTGAAATGTGCAGCGAAATCTGAAGCTGAACGTGATTTGCGGGTCGGCGGCTGTCTTGTGGGTGTGCTTGGTGAGCGACGTCCTGCTGGCGGGTCGCTTCGTCAAAGGTGTACTGGCGTGGAGGAGGGGGAATGCCTTTAATGATGAAGTGGAGTTAGCTTCGCTGCGAGCTTGTCTTGCTTCTCCACATGAACATGAGATGTGCGAAAGGCGTCATTTCCGTGATGGATATGGCGTCAGCAAAATATTGGGGCATCCCGGCATAAAACACTTTTGTGTTAAAATATAAAACCCGAAAACGAACAACCCTAAGTATAACGTACTCTTTAGTACTAAAGGTTACTTCCCCGCAAGAAGATACTGTGTGCAGAGGTGCACCCTTTGCATGCCGCTTGCTCCGTTGTATTGGCGTCATTTCCGTGACGGATATGACGTCGGTGAAATTTTTGTGTATCCGGGAATAAAACACTTTCGTGTTAAAAAAAACCAAAAGACGAAGAACATAGTGACGTCAAAGGGCATCACATTTCTAAAAAGGCTACTTCTTTAGCTGACAGCGATATGGACGGAGTACTAATCAATGCAGTTATCCCCTGCCTGCATGATAAAAGGAGCTTCAAGAATTTAGCACTCAAGATTTTGCTTGCTTTCCTCAAAAACTTCGTGCGATTTAAAGGGGAACTACACTTGCATATTTTGCAGTGTTTAGAAAGGCGGCCACCCGTATTATTTGACCCTGTCCAGTTGTGCTGCTTCGCCCTCTCATTGAAACACCTCCTAGTTTGCCCTATAGTATGTGCGCTTTTTTCAACTCAGGGGAATCTTGTACACTACACCCAGCGTGTTTTTTTTTCCCCCCGAAGTTCATGTTTTTTCTTTTCATTCTTTTTCATCAAAGGGCATGCGCTTGATAGCTTTGCTGGGCCACTGAAAACGACATTTACACCGTACCTTTCCCCACTTTCTTTACATTATGCGGTATGACGTGCACCTTTTTCTTTTTCGGCTTTTCTTGGCGCATTCCGTTTCCGCCCACGGGAGTGAACTGGCGAAGGATGGATGCTCTGTCAGGAGCGGCTACAGCGGCCAGGCCAGGTCGTAGAAACCGGGCTTTTGGAAATGGAAAAGAGGACTACCAAGTCATGCTGCCTACCCTGTCAACAGTTCAGAGTGTTGGCAGCACTTTGTTTTTACACGGTGATGTCCGGGCTCGCCCATATCGGGTACAAGATTTTCGCGACGCTCCGGGTCGTCTGGCGCTGCTTCTAGGTGTTATCGCTTTGGGGGCGTATCAGATGAGCCACGTGTGGGCCGTGACGTTCAGCGGTTCAGCAGCGTGGGAGGCTGCGAAGGAATTGGCCGCCGAAACGGAATTCAAGGTGAAAGACCGTCGATGCCTGGTGATTGACCCTGTCAATCAGGACGTGCAAATGTAGTTTCGTTAGTTACTTCGCAGTGTACCGGACGAAGACGTGCGGCTGGCGTTCGCTCCGTACGGCAAAGTGACGGAGGTAACGAAACAGAGACGGCGGGTGCAAGGCGCCACCGACAAGAACTCTACAACTCGCACGGTGTCCCTCAAGCTGAAGGCAGGAGTAAATATCGAAGATATTCCACATGACATCGTGCTGCTGAGCCCAAGGTCGCGGGTTCGGTCCAGGCCGTGGTGGCTGCTTTTCTGATGGAGGGAAAAGCGAAAACGCCTCTGTGTCTTGATTTAGGCGCACGCTAGAGATCCCAGGTGGTTAAAAGTAATCCGGAGCCGTCCACTACGCCGCGATAAACCCCACAATCAAGTTATTCCACATCAGATCCGAGTCGCAAGGAGGGGGGAGGGGGGGGGGGGGAGCGCCCTTGCGGTGGTTTCGGGCAGGGCACCACTCTGCTTGCGCTGCCACTAATGGGCCACGTTAGGCGTGAATGTCGTGTGTACATAGCCTGCCACCGGTTCGGACATACTGAGTCGACTTGCGTGCGCACGTGCGCGAAAGTTGTAGGGCCAGCAAGGAATGACGAGTCGCTAGAGTTCCGTATGAACAAGGCCAAGGCGGAAGCGTCTGAAGTGGAGACCACCGAGACTTCTACCAAGCAGGATGCACCCGCTCCCACTCAAGTTGGGGGAACGCCGTAAAAGGAGTCGCAAGCAACGAAGCAGCACCAAGGTAACCTCCTGCCGTCACCTCCACGTGAAATCGAGGACGTTACAATAACTGCTGAATCTATATATATCGGTGTGTCAACGGGGACGCGAAGCCAAACTGGGGAAGCAAGGCAACGACGGGATCAACAACAGCCAATGGTGTCGCGAAACGTCCCCACGGGGAAGTGAGCAACGAGGGAATTTCTTCCGGAGAAGGAAACACGGACTGGCCGTCATCGAGAGCGACACCCCTGAGACCGCCGACGCTCCCACACCTAAGTATCGAAGAGACGCCGAGCATTCCACCGGACAATAGGCCAGGGGTGGTAAAGCCGCCGTGACACTGAACTGTTATGAGCTCCACCGGCGAACGAGCCGTTCCTATAGCTTGTACTGACCGTGAAGTACTCTGTTTTCGTCCCTCATTTCTTCCTTTTTTTGTGCGCGAGTGCGTGCGTGCTCTGTGTGCGCGTGGTTGTGGGTGTGCGTGTGTGACTGAACTACAGCCAAGAGCTACAGCCCTGAAGTGTGAGTCACATGCCACTGCATTTGTTTGCACGGGAGGGTCACCGCGCGTTGGGTATACAAATTGCCATGAGCGCTAATTTTCAGGCAGCACTACGGGTAGGGGTCTTGGGGCTCGGCGGGACACGTGGTTTCTGTCGTGCAGGAAACTAAAATAGCGAACGAAGATCATTCCGATCGCATGACGTTGTCTTTCCGTGCACACTATGATGTGTGTGTAAATCATTCCATGGGCACCTCCGGCAGTTTTGCCGTTTTTATTCGTAGAGACTTTGGTGTTGTGGAAGAGGCCTTCGTTAGCTGTGAATTCGGCTTGCCGATTTTGCGTTGTCTGGTGCTTGTGCCCTGGTGCCTAATCGGCGTTAATGCAAAGACTAATGAACCCGAACGGAAATTATTATTTTAGCACATTGAACAATACTTGAGCACGGGAAAAATGATTATCGTCCTCGTCGATATCACTTGTGTTTGCTCTGCTGAAGACCGCGCTAAAAATATCAGCCTGTGCAGGACAAGGGCGCACTTCTTTGCAAGTGAACTGGTGCATGATTATAACAAGACATCGATCAAATATTTCATTACGGCGTGCGACCCACTTTCACGCACTTTCAATGTGAAAGCAACGCACGGCTACATTGGGTATATGTATAACCAGAAGTGCTGCCAATCTGTAGCGAATAAGGCTATGTTCAGACTAATCAACTATGTTCAGACTATGTTTAGACTATGTTCAAATTAATCCGGAGCCCTCCACTACGGCGCGCCTCATCGCCTGCGTTGCGTCGGCGCGTTAAACACCACAATCAATCAATCTATGTTGAGACTACCGACGTAACAGCCATATCGTGAGCTATGGACATAAAAAACGGCGTGTCACGCAGTTCGGTTGGCTGAGACGTGAAATGACGTCATTCTTTAAAGTTATTACGACAGTTGCGGCAACAGTCTGAACCCGGCCTAAGACGTAAAATCCGTCTTTCAGCGACGTCATCTTTGAAATCGGCAAAAGAGATCGAAAGACGCGGTTTGACTGGGGCTTGTGGAAATTCGACGCTCAGTTACTGAGCGTTGAACCCTTCGTGAATGCTGTTAAAGAAAAGATGAATGAACTATTCGCGGCTGGGACGATAAGCATTGCGGCTGAATGGGAGGCCTTTAAGTGCGAGATAAAGGCTTTGGCTATTGAAAGGGGTGCATCCTAAGCTAAGAAGGATCAAGAACTGCAACAACAACTGCAGTTCCTCGTAAGCATGGAAGGAACCGAGCCGGGTCAATTTGGTAAGCAGATAAAGAGATATTAAAAAAATTCACCATCTTCCCGTAGGGGAACCCTGAGTAGTATGCGAAGCAGCCATGGGGTCGATTCAAGTTCCCATTAGTTTTCAGTTCGATCGCGGCGTTGCGGGAGGAGAATGAGGGGAGCGGAGCGCGCGCGCGCGTCATTTATACCGCGGAGCTACAGTGGCGCCCCCAGCGGAGTATGCAGCAGCTACCGTCGCGTCTCTAACCCTTAAAGGGGGCCTGAGATGGATTTCAAAGTGTTTTTGTTTGTGTCAGAAATCTACTCTATAGTTCTTGTAAAAACAAGTCCAAAAATAGTAAGCATATTCGCTCACGCTAACAAAAGTTATTACCCCGACGAGACAGAACTATTTGTTGGCTCGGCGGCTTGCGATGACGACATAGTCCGACCTCGTCCGAGGCGAAGCACTCATTTCATGGTTGGCCGCCGGAATGTCCGCGATTTTTGACGGCGGCGGTTTGGTTTAGAGCGTCGTCGTTACCATGGTTACTTCAGCGAGTGGGTCGCACATGAGACGACGACGTCCTTTTATTTTTTTTTTAAGCTACGTTTTCAGTCTTTACGGACTTTGAGCAGGAGATACTGGTGATTGCGGAAGTCGACCTTGCATGCGCGAGAGTTTCCGTGAACGGTAACTTATTTTGACCGTCGCTACATAGCGATACAGAGGCTAGAATTTCTACCGACTGTAGTAGCGAGCCCCCTGCGCCGGCGAAATGTACGCTCGCGTTTTGATTAGATTACCGGAAAGTTCCGAGTAAACGCCCTCCCCCGAAACATCGCCCACCCCCTTTTACGGGTGAAATATTCAATTTAATATTACTGAAAGACGCGCGCCCACCCCGTAAAATCCATGGCTTTAGCGCCGATGAGTGAACAAAACAAACCCGAATCATCTCTTCATGTGTAGATGCGGTCACTTATTCGTCATTTCCGCGCTTGACCCGAAATTTCGCCCATCTCGTATTTTTCACTTGATATCACTGTACTTAAATTTGGGTGGGCGTTCTTCCGGAACTTTACGGAACTCCGGAACTGCGCTCACTGTATCCTGCTGTATCCTTCCGTCGAGAATGGAGGAGCGTCAAGCCCGGTTTGGCCCGGTGTGTAAGTGCTTTACACTCCGGTATAAAACAAATATGTGTGACTGTGTGAACGCACCCACACACAAAAGATGTTTTTTGTAGCTTTCTGATGTTTTTACGCTCGTAAAAAATTGATTAAATCAAGAGCGCACAAACACGTCACGATTAGTTCAAGAAATAGCCGTTGCGCTCCGATACCATCGGCCCCCCAAAAAACCCCATCTCAGGGGCCCTTTAAGCTGCGATCGCATTATCGCGCGCGGAGCCGCAGGTGTTGCCATTCGTTGCGCAATACCGGAGAGGAGAGGATCGGTGGAGAGGAGAGGAGGAATGCCTCGCATACTACTCAGGGTTTCCCTACGGGAAGATGACGACGGTGGTTGAACGCGAAGCTATCTCGGGATGGATTCTTTGGTTGGCCAATCCCTAGGGGCATCCTGCCACAATCATCATCAGCGGTGCCTGGCCAGGCATGCGCAGTGGGGGTGTGGACGCCGCACAACGGCGCCCACACAACGGTGGAGGGAACAGGCTCGACCATAAGCTGCTTCGCATCTAAAACCAGCTGGAGGCATTGGACATCGTAGGATACAGAGCAGCAGAGGTAAGAGCACGTTCTGACCGGCTCTGAATGGGAGAGACACCTACCACACGCGCTCTATCTGATGAGAAAAGGTATGCCAGCAGAAATGAAATAAAAGCAGTTCGTTATGAGGACGAAGTACAATGTGACAGTGAAAAGATTAAGCAAGCGTTTGAAGCGCATTATAACAAATAGCTTGGCCAGACCAATGGTCTACAGGAAGGATTCGAAGAAGAATTCGTAGTCACTCATGCCCATTTTAAGTAATGATATTAAATCGCGCCTCAAAGAACCAATATCTCTAAAAGAAGTTTAAGATGCAATAGACGAGCTGTCTCCAGGAGAGTCGTCCGGTCAAGACGGGGTTGGGGTGTCATTCTATAAGACGTTCGACTGCCCAGTAGCCGTTATTCCGGACATAGTCGTCGTTGAAGCTTGTGACATAAAGCAAGTACCATCTTCTTATCGGTGTGCGCACATGGGGCTCATTCAAACGACATAGGATCGGATGAGCTACTGTGGCAATCGGATACACGTCGGTTACGTAGCGAGGGAGACAGGTTCGATTCCGACCACCAGAGGCGCTTGATGTGCCTTGGGTTATCATCATCATAGTCGTCGTTTTGTGAAACCCATTATATAAGGTTGGCTTTCGTGCAGTGCGTTTCAGTGACGGGAAGGTCGCCATCAGTGAGGCATAGGAGGTTTCGCTTCAAAACATTGCATACCCCCACCAGTAGGTGTAGTGGTTCTGCAATATAGCTTCACTGCACAACCATTTTCACAAGGTCTAGATCAAGGCTTTACAGCGAAGCTTTGGTGTCCTATCTGATGCCGTGGTGCACCAATACACCCTGCAGGGAAGCCAACTTTCTCTGGCGATCTTGATGAATGATCGTGGGTGAAGTGAAAGAAGAAAACGCTTCCCGTGGCCGGAATTGAACCTGGGACCCTCGCGTTATGAGGCCGGCGTCTATCCGACTACTCCATTTCGACATGGTCGAAACGATCGCAAAGCAGCAGGTACCGATTCGCGCCGTGCACCCCAAACCTAAACGTTAGGCCTGTGGAGTGCACACCAGAGAGTTGGTGTGGGTATTTTAGAAAAGTGGTGCGTACCTCCAGTGTCGCACATACTCGCAGTGTGGGATTGGCCAACCAGAGAATCCATAACGAAAATGCTACGCGCTCAACCATCGTCGTCGTTACACGGAGGGGTGCATGATTTTTTGTTTGTTTGTTTGACGCAGTGGTGAAGTTATTCTCTATCATGCGTCAGGGAACCGTGAGCGACTAGTTTTTTGTTAGTTTCTACATCCCTGTTAGCAACATACACCCACGTACGTGCCTCGCGGAAGAGCCGTTCTGTAAATAGTAATGACCCGCGTCCTTGAACAAGTTTGTATGGCTGTGAAAATCTGCAGGCTGCATAAGCCCACAAGGGATTGCAAGCCAAAAGGCTGGCATGCCTTGTTTGCTCTGGAGAGCAAAACAAACGGTGAGGAGTATGCGTTTGTTTTGACGTCACGCGTTATCGCCTATCCGCTCGCCGGAACATTTCCTCCCGTTACGTCTATCATCGGGCGAAACGGGGATGTTCAGGACCCACCAGTGATGCCGAAACGTCGTCGACAACTAAGTTTTCGACGGGAAAAAATCCCTAAACTTTCGGCAGTTTCTTTTGTCGCCTCGCGGTTTCTTGCACAAATATTTGTATGCTAGCCACTGACATGATGTAGAGACCAGCGAGAAGGAAAGAGAAAGCTCTTTAATGGGCAGGCTCGAGAGAGAGAGAGAGAGAGAGAGAGAGAGAGAGAGAGAGAGAGAGAGAGAGAGAGAGAGAGAGAGAGAGAGAGAGAGAGAGAGAGAGAGAGAGAGAGAGAGAGAGAGAGAGAGAGTATTCTTTAATGCGACCGAAGAGGTCAGCCTTGCATAATGCTGCGCTTGCCATGTTGGTGAGCACGTAATGATGGTTAAGTGCTAAAACGAATAGTAATGATAACAAGAAAGGCAAAAAGAAAAACCATAAGACACACGCACACACATATATAAAAAAATTGGCAAAAGAGGCAGTCCCAAGCTAGCATCAAGTCCAGAGTCTCTAAGGAAATGCACAAGAGCTTCTAAAACCCCGCACCGCACTGTCTTTGCTGTTCCAGGGGCCTAAAAAGTCTTTCATGCTGATATTCCTCGCCCGTAGTGAATGTCACGCCGTCATTCGCGCGGAGGAGAAAAGCGGACAAACACAAGAGGTCAGCCAGGCCAGCCGCCTGACTTGCTCGCCAGATGGGGGTGAAAGTGACAGGAAACGATATAAAAAGATGCCTTACGTACGCATGACCTACCATAGAGAGTGGCACTTGTAGTCAGTGTCTACTTCACGAGCGAACACCTCCCGGATTCCATAGACAGAAGTCTCCCAGGAAAGAAATTTTTCTTGTCCGTTGATTTTTAAAGCGACGCTTAACTACTTTCGTCCAGCGTTTTCGCCGAGAGTGCGCAAGTTCACCTTTTGACCGCAGACACACTCCTTGCGACACAGCCCTTGAAGCGCATTACGTCACTCACCAGGCCCGCTGTCGGCGCTGCGCACAAGGCCCCGTTTTCAGTCGTTCCGCTCAACTGATCAGCTGAGCACCCGCGACCGCGCGCCGCTCAGCTGATAGGCAGCCGTCCAACCCCGCAGCGTCCCACGCATGCGCCGCTGGGTTGTCTTGGGCTACGTACGTGACTCGACTTGCGCCCGGCAATGAGGAACGCCGGGTTCGCCGTGAATTAGTGAGAGCCTGGCCTCCTCCTGTGAGCGTTGAACGGCACCGAACGGCTTTGAGCCATGGTCGGCAATACAGCTACATCAAAGGTTAACCGAGCGCAACCAAGACTCAATCAAACTAAGACAAGCTTTTGCTTTGCATATCCAAGGTTAGCTGAGCCAAGCCGCAGCCATTTTTTGCAACTAATTGTCTCAACAAGGGCGGTACCCTGACCTTTCTTGTTTAATTCTATTACACGGTGAGATGAGGTTACCCTGGTATTCTGTATCCTTGGAGGAGATCCTTGAAATCGATTTCCTCATGCATAAGCATTGCGGAATCTTCCTCTGAGCCGAGTGGAGGAGGTAGCAAATGGAGTCGAGGAGGGACTCAATACTGCCCTTAGCAAGATTATTTGGGCCGAGGCTATATTGCGAAGTGTATGTTCACACCTCTGCTTTCCTTTGCTGTGGTTGCAAGCATTCCTTAACATGATACGACACGCATCAATTATTCAGTCGGGCTATACAATATGTCAAGTAGGTTAGTAAGCAGCGTATCAGTCGATAGTTCTACTGCTTTAAAGCTTTTTATAGCCAAGCTTTTTACTTATATCCCGTAAGTGTTCGGCCGCGACCGGTGCTGTCAACAGAAAACTCCCGCGAACAAATAAAAGAAGACACTGGCACAGCCAGGAATTGTACCTGGAACGAATAGAAAACGGAGCGAAATCCCGTTGTCTTACCGATTGAGCTACGAGCCCACGCGGAGACGGGGGAGACAGTCGGTGCACTCGCCGAGCAGTTCTGCACGTTTACCCCCTGCGTTCTCCCTGAATGCCAAGTGATAGCGCCATACGACATCTCGCGCCGCTGTGCGCTCCGCCCACGGCGTGTGTAGCGGCCATGTGCGCGCCTTGCGCATGCGCTAGGAGTTACAAAAATTAAAGAAAGCTCACACCAACGCATGGAATCTCACTTCTCCGTCTCTGCCGCCGATCACGTCAGCTCCGTCGGTTGCGGCAGAGACGGAGGAGAAGTGAGTTCGTCTAACACTGGGTTTGGGCTTCCTTTAGTTTTATAAAAGAAGAGTTTCCACTCACGTGCTTCACCAATACAACTCAATCAATCACCGTTCATGCATCATGCATTGATTTAAGCTTACCAAAGAATATCTTTTTGAAGTAATAATGGGTGTGGGTAAGTGCACTTCACTTATCTATGGTTTCACTCTTTGTATAGCCACGTGCGTGAATTCAAATGACGTCTCATGAATAATCGTCGTGGGGGTCGTTTACAGCTTCGCTTTCCAACCACCTTCACAGGGTGGATTGACGCGCATTTTTTACGCGTGAGAGTATATGCCCACACTTCGAAGATTAATGTCGCGGGTGTATGAAGACTGAAGATTAGCATCGTATACGTGCATGTATGAAGCCTGTCAACCAAGGGAGCGTGAAACCGGAAAATGAATATGGTGGTGTTTCAAGCCATGTGTCGGCGGCAGCCAAGAAGCAGCAGACTAGGCAACGTCGTTCTGTCGGAGCGGGAAGCCTCTCAAACAAAGCCAAGGAGGGAAAGAATGCTGTGCGATCAGCAAAACGCGTTGCTAGGCAACACCCATGATGGTCGGTGTGCGGCGCTGCAGCAGGGAACGTTCGAAGCGCGCGTCTGCTACTGTGCATAACCAAGCGGCGCTTTCTTCGCTAGAGCGCTACCTCTCGTATTAACCTTAGAAAAATGATTTTCAATTACACACTTGATGATGAAGGTTCTAATCTTGATAATACGTGTCACGGGGTTTTGAAGCTGGTCGATAAAAGTTAACACAGCACCAAGGAGGAGGTTAAGGGCGAAGCTGTCATTGCGGAATAATGTACTCAATTGTGCTGTCTTGAAGTGGGCTAAAAACTAAGAAAAATAATTGGACAAACAATTGTATAGACGATAAGAGAATAATCAAGTCAACAATGAAAACAGAAATGAGAAAAAGTACTCTTGCGCGAAGAGATGGCTCACTTCGGGGAATGAACCTCTAATGTGTTTAATCTTGTTGGCGAGCGAATTTTGAGTATATGTTAAATGACGCAGTGGCATTTGACTCTGTTTAACAGGAGTATAAGCTCACCATCGGCGCGTATAGTGATTTTCACGACTTTCAGAACGCATTCGCAGTCTCTATAACGAGAATTTCGTGTTTAATATGAGCCACCATGACGCGTTTACGTGAGAGGAGTAAGACTGCGTTCTCTGCAGCACAGAATGCCCGTGAAGCTTTACGTCGCGCTCAGTAACTCAATGCAGAGGGCCTTAATGTGCGCTCGATGGTTCCTTTCGAAGGTCGGGCGGCTAGGAAAATAGGCCCTTGAAGCATTTCCATGCACCCGCTTGTTGAAACTGATGCCAGATGACTATTACGGATACCTTCAGGGACTGAAGGGCCAAAAAAAATGGGCCCATCTCCCCGCGAGGGGGACTCGAGTAAATGCGTCGCATAGGGGGTGGGTGTATTGCGTTAACGTTTAGTGTTTGGGGGGTTGGTGGTATCACGTGTACACCACGCAGCTATCACGCCGCTAGCACGCCGCTGAGTCGCCAACGCACGCCGCTGACGACGTAGTTTGAATGAGTCAAGGATATAAGGCGCGTTTGTAGCCTTTGATTCTGTGTCGGTTTTGTGGCGCAGTGGGAAGAGCACCATGAACCTAGCGTTCCGCCCACAGGTAGTGAATGCGTTGTATCAGCAGCTTCTTGACGTAGTTTGAATGAGTCAAGGATATAAGGCGCGTTCGTAGCCTTTCATTCTGTGTCGGCTTTATGGCGCAGTGGGTAGAGCACCATGTACCTTGCGTTCCGCCTGCCGGGTCGTGGGATCGAAACCAGGTGCCGGTAACTGTTATTTCTTTTTATAGTGCAGGGGGAGGCTGGCTGCTGCGGATGCCGACGCACGGGTGACATCGTGAGTTATACAAATGCTCTGCATTTAAAAGGGCTGATGCCTCATAGCTGTTGATTCCGAAATCAGACGAATTCGGAAAGAACACCGTCGTGGCTTGTACAATGTCTACGTATGGACTCCCGGGTGATGTCCAACATCTTATCATGGATTGCCCGTATCCTGTGATGTAGCGGTCGGCTTGGTTTGAAGTACTGCGAAGGAGAGCCTCCCGGCACACCCTTTTTGGAGGAAGCAATATACGCGACTAACATTGCATTCTTCAGCGAGATATCTGACGCCTATAAGCTTCGTTCCTGAAGGACTCAAGCCTTTGTGACTCTTGGTGATGTGTTTGACGGCACACGTTGCAAGGATCTGCCGGTCCGCCAACGACAGCACACATGCGCGCACACACACGCTCTCTCTGATGAGCGACTGCGAGCAGTTTGTGTACCAGAACTTTGAAATCCAAAGCACAGTCTTCACGCTCGCTTGTCGTTCATCTTAGTTACACATTAAGGGGATGAGTTGCTTCAACTTTTAAAGGCGATAGTCTTTCTTGGGCTACTTGAACGCAGAAATTTTGGTCTGTCTGTCTGTCTGTCTGTCTGTCTGTCTGTCTGTCTGTCTGTCTGTCTGTCTGTCTGTCTGTCTGAAAGCTTCATTGGTGATTCATGAGTACCTTGTGCGGGACAGTTGATCGAGGACGTTAGTACGCATCGGCCGCAGAGCTGGGGGTCGGGAAGGACCTGACCGTCGCCACTAAATAGGGTACTTCCTGTCTCCGACAGTTGGGGCCCAGTTATCGGACCCTATGGGTGAGCGGTAACCCGTGGCAGGGACCGCATATTTGGCAATTGGCACTGTCTGATGCCCTCGCTGAGCAATCAGTCTTGGAAGAGAGTCAGACAAAAGGATTGGAGCAAAATTGCTTCCCTCATTCCCACCCTTTTCCCATAACCCAAACCCGATGCCCAAGTTCCCGTTCCCAGCAACCCACCCTATCCGGCTTTTTCCTAGGGGGGACAAGAGGGGTCCCCCCGGGCCCGCTCCCCTGGTGGTGGGTCGCAAGAAAGTCTTTCCCGTTAATTTCTCTCCACCTTCGTGTGGACAAAATTCTCTTTGCCGGTTGGCCCTATTTTTGTACTGTTGCAATTGGGTATAACCGGTTGTACTTCGTGTGGTACCGGGGAGCTATTGAAAGCTCCATTTACTCATGTCTGTCTGTCTGTCTGTCTGTCTGTTTTGTACATGTCCTCTTGTAGCATGTTGACGCAAACGGCGCGTTTACAGCACACACGGTCAGGGCCCAAAATTTGCAAAATAAACAACTTTCTTTTCCCCTGGCTTTCGAACAACCACTCCTGTTCACCTTTACACGCTGGATATACAGACGATCGTCTAAATTGCGCAATGCGGTATTTCGAGTGGCCTAACACGAGGGGTATATTTCTGGTCTACGAAGCGGATACTCGAGCCTGGCTTCACGGTGCTCACTACAGAAGATCTGCAAACTTCAATGTGCTCCCTACCTACCCACTACCCCTCACAGGCATATAGTGCCTTCCTTTCGAGTATGAAAGGTTTACAACAACAACGGCACACATTTTCGTCATTGTCCCCTCCTCGCCGTCGTCACTGTCATCATTATCGTCGCAGTCGTCTTCCTGCCCCCATCTCTTATCTCATCCCATTATGCTCCTCCGCCAGACGACAACAAAAAGTTCGCCTTGACAGCAGCGTCGTATATAAAAGGAACACACACACAAAAAGAGCCTCCGACTCGGTAGCACTCGTCGTGACTCAATCCGAGGTCAGTTTAATCTCATCGAAAACAGGCTGGTGGTGTCGATCCCCTCCTCTTCCTCGTTGTCCATGTCGTCGTACAGGCTGGGATTGCGCGGCGATTCCAGCTCTTGATAAAAAGAGGCCACGATGCAGACGAAGTAGATCTGGGGATTAGATAAGGAGGGACGTGAAAGCATGTGGATGACCGCGTTAAGCAAAAACGCCTAGATAGAGGGGCGCTTAGCCATCGTGCACACCCTGTTTACGTGAATGCAACACGAGCGTGGCGTGACGATCGAGCACCGCCAACACCGTCCTTGTACAGCCGGCACGGAGTTGCTTACATGAATTCCGATAAATTTAGGAATGACGCTGTAGCTGTTTGTCCCACGCTCCGCTCACTTCATTTTAGTCAGGTACAGCTTCACGGCTCATTGCAGTTATTTCAGAACTGATTACTCTGGAGTTATTCAGTGTAATTCACAGTAGTATTTGCGCACAGCTGGGGTCGAGAGCGACAGCTCGCTTTCTGCGCAGTATCAAGCTTATAGCACTCTCCCGCATGTTCAGGAGCCATGCAAAATATCCCATTTAAATATAGAGGCAGTGACTTTTGACAACGATTAGCACAAAAATTATGCAGAGTTCTGCCAAGTATTTTACAGTGTTCATATTCAAGTCGACTCCTCGCTGTATGCGAAATATAAGTTTTCTAGCAATGGTTTTACTTAGTCCCTAAGCAGTTGGGGATGGTTTGGGGGACGGGGGGGGAATGAACGACGACCATTTCTGCACACTCTGCTTGTTGACCTCGACGCAGCGCGACTTTTAAACTTTGACAGCCGATAGTCTTTCTTGGGCAACTTAGGCGCGAAGCTTTTGCCTGCATGTCGGTTCCTCGATTCAGCTGGTCGGACAATTGAACGAGACGTTAATATATAGGCAAAACATTTCGAAACTCCTAAATCTGGTAGTATACGTAATACTTGTCGAGATTGTTTAGCAAAAGGAAACATTATGCATATTTGAAGCAAATACATAACAGAAACTGGCACTGTTCGTTTAATTTAAAGTAGATTTGGGCCTAACTCTTGCCATAGCAAACACAGAAAAAAAGTGCTTAAAAACAATATTTCGTCGACGAAATACAAAAAGGGCTCGCGGTGAAGCCTGAAGCGCGTGGATCGAACGCCAAGCGAAACGGTAGCAAAAGGTACAAGCAGACGGCGCGCCAGAAGTGCGAATGCGGCAAACTTGAATTGAATTCAGCAAACCTTTACTGCGTTTATCATTGGAGGACGGAGAGAGGAAGGGAAGAGCGTGAGGGGTGGGCAAGATGAAGGGGAGAGGCAGTCACGTGGCAGGAGCGGCAGGTGACTGTCGTCTTTCGACGACGTTTGCAGCAAAGCGAGCTGGTGCTCGGCCAATTTCTTTACCGAGGTGTGTTCTATTTTACGTGTGATTTTCTTCCGTATAAATTTGTGCACCCGAGGGCAGGGCTCGCTGCGTCCGCACTTGCGTACCTGCGAGATGGTGGCCAGTGTGAAAAGGATGCCGAACGTTAGGGCCTCGCCGTGCTGTCGAGTTGGGAAACAGAGGAGAAGAGGGAAAAAGAAGTTAGCGAGAAACACGAATTTGAATTCGGAGGGGGCACAATAACAAGCAATGAGGTTGTTATTTTCACATACAGTAAACCGTCGATTTAGCGAAGTCATCAGGATAGTAAACTGACTTCGTTGTAAACAATAATTCGATAAAAGGAGAAATGTTTGCTCTTCTTTGAACTGTAGTAAACAACGAATAGAATTCGAATAAAACGTTTGAAGTATACGTAAATCTAACTTGCTTTCGCATGGCAGAAGACATTTTAACATATCAGTGTATTGCAGTATTTGACTCACGTGTGGTTTGGCCCACGCCTTGAGCGTTACAAAATCAGAAACGTACAAAAATCATAAGAGGGAGCAAGAAGACCACTTACACCATGTCAAAGTAGGTTAGCTGTTAATGTACCTAAGAACAGCAATAGAGCACCGGATGTAACCAACTCAGGGAACATACCGTGACATGCTTGAAATACATAGTTCGACAAGCGTACTCACGAGCTTTGGCCTGACGTCAACCTCAAGACAGTTTCCTCGTCCTCATTTAAACCTCATCCTCACGATTGAGGTAGAGTTTTCGTGTAGGGAAGCTCAACTCAATCGACGTCCGCACCACAACCCAACCTTGGGCCCCAGCGCGACCGCAAGCTCGACCGCGCCTGAACTTCAAACACATGGGTGGTTTGTATTTGCGAACCTCTTAATTCCAAGATAATGAAACGCACATCCTGCCATTGTGACGGAAGTGTGAAATTTTCGCTATTCTGGATTGTTTTAAAGTGGACGCCGACAACACTGTTGACCCGGCGAAAGCCTTTGGCCCGTGAAAAACAACGATAAGTAGCGAGTACACAGGGAACGTTTAAACAAGCACACAGTGTTCAGAATACCCGCACACACAGTTTGAAGCTTATATTTAAGAAAAATGTTATCACGAATAAACCTGCTGACTGTTTGACGTACACTTTGAGGGCGGTTGTTTGGAAGATGCGTTCGACTTTGTCATGAGAAACAAGAGTGGCGAAAAATAGTTACGTATCCACGGGGAAAAGTGAGAACTTCACTCTAATCGCAGCCTAAACGTCACTCAGCCTCAAGGTCATCGGTGAAAGTTGAGGTCAAAGGCCTTCAGCCTTTTTCCCCTATCACGTTACAGCTTGTGACTTTAATTTATCTCAAACTCCAACTATAAATATTGTGGCAATGCGTTTCATGTTAAGGTGGAAATTGTTAGGTCGACACTTCACGAGGCTGCCACGAAAAACGAGGTTTACAGTCAATTTCATTATGGCATCAGTGCCAACTTCTGCATATGTTTGAATGAGGGTTAGCTTACGTCTAGTTGATAGCGTTCCGTGACCAGGTGAAGGCAAATGACCTGGACTACGAGCACGCCAACTGTGTTCCATACGAGCCACGGTAATGTCAGGTAACGCTTGGGCTGCACGGATGCATAAGGTAGCACATTATTGATAGCTTCCTCGCATAAAAGAAGAAAAACACAATGCATGCTCAATTAGAGGATTGCTGGGTTGTAGGATAAATGCTTAGCATCCATAACGCTTATGGAAAATTCTCTATACATAACAGTTTCCTTTTTCTTTTTATTATCGCACGCTTCCATCCGCAGCTTATGCGTTATATTTGCACTGTCCTTACAAGGTGGGATTGGAAAGGGTGTAAGGGCGCGGCCAGTACAAGGCATAAGTTGTGGTTACACGCTTGTTCTTCTTAGGGACAAAAGGAAGGGAGGTGGGGATTACAATTATATGAAGTAAAGAAAGAAACCCAGGGGAAAATAACACCACAAACAAGAGAGAATAGGACGATGGACAGAAAACTAAAGAAGTAAGGGATGTGATTGTATGAAATACGGTGTAGGACAAGAATCTCCTCCGCCGCTTCAATAAACGTTTTCCAACCCAATCAAAAAGTAAGGGCAAAGACTCGTCAGTAGAGATAATAATCCAATAGAGAAAATTTGGGGAAAGAGATTTTTGCTCCTGCTGCGGATTTTATACATCACATGACTAAAGCACACCAGATCAGCGGCCCACGGGTACGGTGGCATTCGAAGGTGCACAAGTTGGCGAAAATTCACCACATACTACGTATGCTCGACAGGTAACATGAAATTGTGCAGATCAAATACGTGGGGACGGCCTAACTAGATGGTGCAACAAAAGAAATAACCATGTAACGTGACTCCAACGTGCAATTTTGGCGTACATCTCCAGGACACAACATTATTTCTTATGCAATGCGAGAGAAAATCGTCTATTTGCTCTCAAGGCCATGGGTTCCGGAGCCGCGCTTATACCCCGGGCCGCAAAATTTCGAGCTTCCCTGTATAATGTGCGTGGCATGAAAGATTGCCCCATAAAAATGTACCCCTCTTCCTCATCCGCCTCCTTGTCCTCACAATAATCACAGTGATCATCATCACCATACTGCATGCACGAATCCAGCATTCTTACCTTCACTGTAGATGCAAACAGGATGGCGCTTACGATGATGTTGATGACACATTCGCAGCTCAGCACGACCAGCACGTCGTGCAACACTGCGCAAGGGGGAGAGAAAAGATGATAGTTTGCTGATTTTAACTGAGAGTGGTTATTGAACTCCCAAATGGGTCCAAAATATCCCCAGTCCACTTCTTTTCCACTTTCTAGTTCAGTAAATCACTCACTCACTCACTCACTCACTCACTCACTCACTCACTCACTCACTCACTCACTCACTCACTCACTCACTCACTCACTCACTCACTCACTCACTCACTCACTCACTCACTCACTCACTCACTCACTCACGTAGTCATTCAGGTGGGGCGAGAAAGGCTGAAATTAATTAGCGCGGGGAGTTGAATAATTGGAAAAGTGAACAGAGGCTGGGCGAAATAAAGGCGTATTCGTTCGTTAACGAAGCTTACATGCACAAACTAACCCCGTGTTAAATGAAAAGCTCGTGTGAATATTTGCTTCGAGGTGTGTGGTTCAAGACGCGAGGAGAATAGGGTCCTCGCGCGCGAAGCTTGGGAATTTTCGTGTTTAAAGGGGACAGGGTAAATGAAATCCTGTTTTCAAACGCAGCCTTTCCTTATTCCAGCTGAAAACTCGATTTCCAGCCCCTGTGACATCGGCGTTGGCAGCAGTTACCGGCATGCTACTACAGTCGCAGTTAGACAATACAAGTTAACCATGATAATCGTCGTGACGTCTCGCAGATTGTCGATAGTTCCTCTTTGAGAGATAAAAGAACACGCGGGTCATTGAACTTTAACATAATGATGCAACAGACCACACTAAGCCAAGATAACGGAATTGTTTTCGTTGACACAACGCGACGAATGCGCAGACTGCTATTGTGTGAAGCAGAGGCGTGGTCCACGTCAGGCAGCATTGCGTCTGAGAGGTGCAAGACGCATAACATTCGGCTAACTCTTCGCTATCCCTTGATGAAACACACCTTGGCACGCAAAAAAAAAGCTGTATATCCAGTCTTAGATCTTTGAGAGTACGTGAGCACATCGTGCCTCTCCCTCGTGAACTTATAGCTTGGCCCAATGCGGCGTCGCTCATACGGCCCTCGTACACCGTGCCAACCACGTCCTTACCGCTGTAACCATCTCAGTGGCCACATTTGCTCGTTTAGCCGCGGCATTTGCTGCCTCACACCTCATTAGTTCCCGACCGGTATCGAAATTTCGTCGCCGTCATTCCCATTCGTTTCTCTTTTGCCACCATGCTCATTTCTATAGGCTATATTCACTGGCGATGCCCGCATGCAGGCAACCCGTGTGAGTGCGCCGTCACTCGTTACGTCGGGTTCCGCGGGTTGGCGGTACTTGTCCATGCTAAGTACACGATGTGTGTTGGGCGTTCCAAACTCTACCCCACCGAACGCAAGTGATGCCTCGACTCTAACGTGATTAATAACCTATATGTTGACACCACCGTTGACAATCGGGTGGAAACGGAGCAGACGACGCACGCTGGTGGTTTTTTTATTTTTTTTCTGCGGCGTGCAGGCGCAGTGGCACAAGCCGCGCGATATTCGTGACGCTTCGGCCATGTCCGTGGCCGTTTACAGTGTTGCCAAGCGAAGAAATTGACAGCTAAACTTTTCAGTGAATACGATATATATAGGCCTTTGTGTGCAAGACAGGCCTTATAAAAATAACTGTAAAGGTGGCCCGTGTGCGTGGCACAGACATGAGGAACGACATTAGCTTACAATGCATCAGCGATGTCACTCACACAAAAAACCTACTTCAAAATTCTCTCCTCCCTTCTTTTTTCCTTATATGAGGCTACCAACCTCCACCTGGTCAGCTTGGCGTGACTGATATTTAAGAACTTTAGAAGCGCTGCATGTGCATGACGTACACGTGGTCAACGCATTGACATATATGACAATCTTTCGCGGTGACTGATGATGGCTTGCGTGTAGCTGCTTGATTAACTTACGCCGCGTCTGCGTCGACGACAGAGGCTAACTGGTGTCTCCGTTACCTCTCCCCGTGTTGGCGAGCGGCGCAACTTATGTTCGCTTACCTACCTAACAACGTTAGCTTACATTTGCATACTGAGCCAATTCCTTGGGGACAATTAGGTGGTGTATACGCAACAGAAAAAGCTGTGTTAATTTCAAGCGCAAAGGTTAAACGTGTGCCCATGCAAAGCCAATGCAATTGACTATCCCAATCGCTTACAATGTGCTCATTGTTTGTGAGACCTATCTTAGCTGAGCGGAGCTTGCCTGGGGTAAAGATAGTAGAGAATGGCTTGCCACGCTCCGGGTAACTAACACTCAGTACTAGAACGCTGTAGTTCAAGAGCCGTGTACTTAACAAGCAAACGTTCAGGTACGAAGTCGTAGTCAGGTACGAGGTCGAAGTCGCACCCCTCCGTCTAACGACGACGATTGTTGAACGCCAAGCTTTCTCGTGACGGATTCTTTGGTTGTCGTCCGAGTTTGGACTCAGTTTCTAACATGTCGAAATGGAGCAATCGAATGTACGCCGGCTTCATAACGCGAGCGACCTAGTTTGATTCCGGCTACTGAAACGTTTTTTTTCTTTCACTTCACCAACGATCATTCATCATCATCATCATCGTCAGAGAATGTTGACTTTCCTGCAGGGCGTTTTCGCATTACTGACGCCATCAGTGAGAGCACTAAAGTTCCGCTTTAAAATGACTTTCAAAGGTCGTTGATAGGCGGTAGCCTTTTGTTGTACACTTCCTGTCTGATGGCTAAGCAATGATTAGCAATTCAGGGCTCGGAAAAACCCGAAATTCAAACTGTTGTCCAACATTCGCCAAGTTCAGTCATGCCACGTTCAGACTTATCACTGAACAGGGATATCGTCAGGTACAAACGTACGAAATAGCGCTCAACGTAATTTTGTTGGTCGGGACCTCGGGTGACGATACAGTTTAGAAATGCTATGGCATTTGCAACAGCCGTGAAATACCTCGAATGACGTTATTCGAGCGGGAAAACAGTGCGAAGACCAGGAGAGAGGGAAAAATCTTTTGAGCAAATTTGTAACGTATATGATGAGCAGGAATTTCTGTATTGCGTGACCACCTGTACTAAGTACTTGTTTGGCTTGCTGACTACATTCTGAAAGCATTTAATATTTGTAAAAAAAAAACGTGAAAAAAAGTGTTGCAGGGTCTGTTTAAGTGATATGGCACACAAAGAGGTATCCGCTTTGTGAACGTTATCTAGTGTGTTCAGCACCACAGAGACCTAAAATAATCGGCGGCAAGAGAAAGCACTGCCTTTGAATAATATTTACTCGGTACCGATCCTCAGTTATCGTTATCGATGTGCGCTCAAATAATACAAACAGGGCCAAATAATCGACCCTTCACTTCCGTGTTTGCGATGGCCCTTTTATCACTGCGCTTTCACTTCCCCGTATATGTACGAACCTATACGGCAGGAGGATTGCCTTTGTCTTCGGAACAAGATTGCCAGCAGAAACTGAAATGCCGGGGTACTTTGACCAGCTGTTTGCTCTTCGGCTGCTTTATTCCTAATCAACCGTTGTGCGGCATCTGTTCTGTTTACCGTCCCGTCTGCTAGGCTGTTGAGTTTAAGGGGTTTAAGGTTTCTCTCTCACCTTCGTGACTTTCGCCCACCGATTCTCTCAGTGCCTTGGGGTCTTGCAGAGTTGTGATGTAGAGAAGAAGCATGAACGCCCTCACGGCCTGCGCATATTTTAACAAGAGCGAGTATGAGGGGTCAGAAGTTAGGGCGTGCAACTTTGCACCCTTAGACACTTAGTACAGGTTCCGTGCTGAGTTAATCAACAATGGCATCAAAAAGAAGTCTCTCCGAACGTTACGGCTGCGCGATTCAGGATGGATCCCGCGAGGCCAAGGATGGTGGTTCGACTCCCAGCCGCGGCGGCCGCTTTTCTGATGGAGGCGAAGCAGAAAACGCCCGTGTGTTCGAGATTTCGGCGCACGTTAAAGACCCCCGGCTGGTCAAAATTAATCCTGAGCCCTTCACTACGGCGCGTCTTATCGCCTGTGTAGCTTCCGCGCGTTAAATCTCATAATCCATGAATCATCTTGCGATTTCGGCGCCACAGTAATGTCGTCTTTCAATGCGAGGTCCGGTGGCGTCTTGCTTCGTGTTAAAGGGGCCTTGAAGACAAAATACAAGTTTGTACACTAAAAAAAATACTGCCTTGTCCCGATAACATTGATGCCAATTTTATTGCAAACTTCAAAAGAAAAAATGAAGGAAGCTTACACGAACGCGTAAGACTTCAAGGTAGCGAAGCTGTACGAAATTTTCACGACCATCACGACGCTTTAGGTTCATGATTGCAGCTGATTTGCTTTTTCTTCGCTACCACAACGACCTTTGCTCCATAATTGTTGCGGTGAGTGTGAGATTCCTCCATTTATTTTTTTTTTTGAAGAGATAATCATTGGACAACAGTTTGGAGGGGCGTACGCCATGACATGACTTTCTCGTTCCGAGAAACTGTTGCCACGATTACGGCGAACGCCGGAGTTTTTTTGTTTTGTTTTGTTTTGCCAATCATGGCCAATCTCCCTAAGTGGTACGCCTGGCTTGACAAACGTGCGTCAAGAACACGGACACACGAGCACTCGGAATTTTCTTGGTGTTTTTAATAACTGCCTGGCGGTCGCCGCGAGGCACGCGCTGACGTTTACGCGCTCACGTGCGCTAGGAGTTTTCTTGGTATTTTTAGCTGCGGACCAAAAGTCTAACGATTTGCTAAACAGCTTCGCTGTTAAAATCATGCACCCCTCCGTAAAACGATAACGATGACGATTGTTGAACGTGAAGCTTTCTCGTGAGCGATTTCTTTGCTGTTGTCTGCGTTTGGACTTTGACTCGCACGCTGTTTAAACTTTTGATCGCATCGGCTTTGGCTTTCACCCTTCGCCATTTGATTTCGCAACAAAAAAGGCTTTGCGTTCAACTGTCGTCGTCGTTAGACGGAGGGGTGCATGATTCTTCGGTCTACTTTTGCTCGTATATGCACCCCTCTCCAAATACAAATAGCTTCGACCATATCGGAATGACGCAATCGGATAGACGTCGGCGTCATTACGCGAGGAACCCAGGTTCGTTTCCGACCACGGGAAGTGTTTTTTTTTTTCACTTCACCCATGATCATCATCATCATCGTCAGGAATGTTGTTTTTTTTTTGCAGTGCGCTTTTGACGCGACGTACGGCATCAGTGAGATGTAGAAAGCTTCGCTTTAATCACGTAGATATTAAGAAAACATACGAAGCAGTGGCCACACCCCAGCCACTTTTCGACGATTTCTCTACGACGTCATACATGACCGGCGTGTCGTGACGTCACACAATCTTGTTTGTGCCGTTGACGGTCGCTGATCTAAGCCACTCCAAACAAACATGAATACGCGAGGTTAGTGGGACCTCTAGCTTCGTTCAATTTAATGGCAATGGGCCATTAATACATTGGTAACTATGTTTTAAGTGCTGACCCATATTACGCCACTCCTGTCCGTATGACGTCACTGTGGCGCGAAATTTGAATTTTTTAAAAATATTTCTTACGCGTATTTTTCTTTTGGTTAAGAATACTTCTTCCGACCGGAATGAAGCTAAGGGTGTTACCAAAGTCATGTTCTTTCAAATCAAGCTATGTTCTATTTTGTCTTCAATGGCCCATTTAAGCGTAACATAGTCAAGCGTGGGATCAAGACCCCGCTATTTACGTGAGCGAGGAGCCCCATACATAGATTGTGAAGCGAGGAGCCCCATACATAGATTGTGAAGGCATGACCGTGATCCTCATGTTACGGAATAACGTCGTAAGTCGTATACTCAGCGTGAGAAGCGGTATTGTTGTCCAACGACTCATGCCGGGTGGAGAATTCCGTCGGGCACAAAACGGGAAGTTAACCTAAGTTACGCAGCAGTCCTAGCATTTCAAACTTCAGTGTTAATCCCTGCTTTTAAAGAAATGCCTAAGACATAGAGCATGAACAAAATTGATGCGTGTATACGTTCTCTGGCGGACATACACGCAGATGCTCAGATATTTACGAGCACCAACTGAGTAAGCAAAACTGATTTGTCTGATTATGTAGTTTAACGCACCGACGCTACAGAGGCGATGAGGCGCGCCGTAGTGGAGGACTCCGGATTAATTTTGACCACCTGGGGGTTTTTAACGCGCGCAGAAATCTCGAACACACCGGTGTTTTTGCTTTTCGCCTCTACCAGAAAAGCGGCGAGTGAACAAAACTACACGTTCCGGTGTGTTGATGTTGCAGCAAATATATACCGCGTAGCGTAATACCTTGTGGATGAATCTCACTCCCCCACAAACGGGCCCATCACCCGTGCTAAAAAATGTCTAAGGCATTTACTGTGACCCTCCTCGCCCCCTTGCGCCCCCAAATTGAGTAAGTAACGAAGAAACCACCGGTTTTCTTGTACAAGCGTCTTGGCCGCACTCGAAAGTTGACATATCGCTTGTGATCCTTCGAGGCACTGTTGCAGTTTGCGTGGCCGGGAAACTTTGGGCAAAGTCTGTACACTCAACCAAAGCATTCGAACTGCATTCACCCTCGTCACAACGAAGTCCCCAGAACAGAAAAGTGAATTTTTTATAAGCGATACTTCGTTAATTGCGGTGGTGATCTGCTCCCCCTGCATCGCTGTTTGGACCGTGTAAAACTACGATTAAAGCGAGAATTTTGATAAGGGGATTTCGATATACGAAGTGTTTATGCTGCTTCGCTGTGCCAGTAATCGCGTTATGCATTCAACGCAATTACCGTTAGCGAGCCAGAGTCCTGTTGGCGTGTGTTCGAAACTATAGTGCGAACTTGACTTACGATGTAGAAGATGCCGACGTAGCGTGCGCCTATCTTCAGAGAGCATCCGCAACAGCATAATTCTTCAAACAGGGCCATCCAGGATTATCCGACGATGTCTGTTAGACGTCTCGACGAGGCAGACTTCTTCTCAAGTAATATCACAGTTTCTTCTTCGCTGTCGTCTGCACAGTCGCCTGTTGGGCAAATAAATTCGTATTTCCTTTCTTTCTTGCAGGCTGGAACTGTTATCATTGTCCTGCTAAATCTTATTTTAAGATGGATATTTTAAGATATAAGCACTCATTCACCCTAACACTGTTGCTTGAGGTATGAAGCTGGAAAACCATGGCGTAATATCAAAAGATGGTCTACACGTCGTTTCGTATTTATTTCCGGGTGTGCGTGCGGCTTTCCACATTTTAATTTATTTCAGGCATAATTTGTTTAAATGTGGTGGTGCGCCATGGAGTAACTATTTGTTTACAATATACGGATAAAGTTTTGTCGAACAACAAAAGCTATGGTATTTCTGCTTCGAGTACGCCTCGTCTGTTTCACAGTAACAATGCGCACAAGTAGAAACGCTTTTATGGCACCCCAGAGTACGTCTTACTGAAATCCATCCTGCCAACAAACAATAACGTTGAAACGCAACGCCCGCGCCTTAATGAGCCAGCGCGAGGTCTCGTCGCAGGCGCCAGAGACATACCTGAGCGTTGGGCCGAGTTCCTCCCGAGCCTCCTTTTGTTCCCCGGCGTCGACTCCCGCCGGTCCGTGCTCCCCGGCTGACGGATGCGGCCCATATTGACGAAAGCGAACTCGCTCGTCACGAAAGGGTTCCGTGGCCGCGGTTCCCCGAAATAGCCGACTTCCCTCTAAATCGATAGCGGGAGCACGGGACGAAAAACAGTGCTTCGTTACCTGGGACTGCCTCCGGAGACGAAGAAGGATCGGGACACGCTGAGACGGGTTGTTTGTCTATTTGTTTCAAATAACTTACGGATCTGGGTATGGGATGTTACATTGGGATGGTGAGAAGAAGGGGGATGAGGAGGTTATACTTTGCAAGAAATCTAGTGGTGAGATGTGATCGATGCGTTTCCCCTCTGCCCGCGTTTAAACATTCCTTAGGAGTTATCGTGGCAACGTATATAAGTGGAAAGGTCACTTCATCCTCCGGGTGTGCCGACGGGAGGCAACGGAGGAAACACGAAGGGATGGCGTGGCAACTTGCAGCGTTATGATGAAGAGTGTGGAAGAATTGGCGTGAGGTTCCTCGAAATATTACGTGACCGAGCTAAGATTATACACTCCATCATGAAATATCCGAAAAATTGTGGCATGTCTGACATCGGATTGAACGATTGGCTTTCAGGCCTTCCCTCTAACGGTGAAGAGAACCGTTACCTTTTTGAACTACGGAACTTGTGACATTCAAGACACGAGGAAGCAGGGTCACATCATTTTTACTCTCACCTGCTGGTATCTGATTTCGCTCTGTTGATGCTTACTACTGTAAGTGTTTTACGTCTCAAATCATTACCAGCGTGCATCACAGCTAATTTGCGCGGCACCTAGTGGGTAGCTTGCGTCGGTGGCACGCAAATTGCTCGTCGAAACGCGTACACACCTTGGCATACGCTGCCAAAATTGTATACAATATAAAGTAAAAAACTGCGCGATTTTGGACGGCCACAAAAAGGGAGGGAACACATGACAGGCGCAGACAGACAGACGGCCTTTTTGTGGCCGTCCAAAATCGCGCAGTTTTTACTTTACGTTGAAGATGCACCAACTCGCCCACCAACAAGTTCTTCTAAACTACTTTTATACAATTTGCTTCAAATAACAGTATTTTTTTGTACGCAGGAAAACAAATGTGCACCCCTATACAATCAGAGGTTCGCTCTGCATCGGCGAAACAGCGTTGACATACCGCACCAGTGGTCTCGCTGCTTTTTTTTTTATGAACGTTTATTTTGCGGCATATATATGGGGGTATTCTACCTTAACCTTACCTGGACACTGCGTCGCATTTCCCTCGGTTGTACTGAAAACTGCCCCTTTGAACCGAACCCCTAGAGACACAGCGAAAATGAGCAGCAGTCGACCCAGACGACGTAGAGCAGCACCGAGTCGCTGCTCGGGAAAGCGTAGAGCAAATTTACGAGCAGATGGCATCGCGATGAGCGGACATCAACTCTCACAATATCACTTTGCCTGCACCGAATGCGTCTTGTCAAGTGAACATTATCCCGGTCTGTTGCCCAACGATGTAGTGTCAATAGCTACGGCCCAAATGAATTTGCACATGCTGTGTAAGACACGTCTTCTTCCCGTGTTACAGAGGAGTTTATGTACTGCGCAACAGTGTGTAAAACATATCAAGAGCTCCGTCCAGCATCTTTAATAACCTTCGTGCAAACGCTTCACAAGCTAATTGGCAGACCATCGCAGAATGTGTTGCCACATATAGTGACATTGACAGACATCTCAACGGCGTCAGAAGGTCGCAGAAAACTTCTGGACGAAACAACCGACTTCAGGTGACCATCCACCAATATTCAAACCGATGGTTTTACACGGTGGCCATCCATGCGCGGTAAAAGTGTCGGCTGTTAGGTTGGTGTGTTCATCTTACCATCAATAAAGGGACCCTGCAACACTTTTCTACCTTTTTTCTAAATCCTGAAGGTTTTCAGAACGTAGTCACAAAATAGGGGGTCACAAAATACTTCTGCCCAAAATTAGTTCTACATCCATCAGATAACTTAGAAACTTGCTCAAATAATTTTTTCCCGGTCTTGTTTCCCTAGTCGCCTGTATTCACGAGTGAGGTGTCTAGCTCGGCCCCACAGATTGACCAGGTAAGCGTTCATGGCAGGTGTGTCTTCCGAGCATGTGATGGGCTCTTTCGAGGTTTGGGCAGCATTCTGATTACGCTTTATGAAAGTAGGAAAGTCTGTTGCTGGGTCTGATCATTCTTTGAGAATTTCACCTAGTGTGGACGTGCCCACATTTTGCCAAACGTTGCCCAGAAAGCCTAACAAACATTAATCCCAACACCCTATACAACATGAAGCACATACTGGACTAGACGGATTTTTATTACGCAAAATTCCCGCTTTTGCAATTAAGAGTGGTCTGGCGCAAGTAGTCTAACTGGGGCCGACCCCGGTGAAGACTTTCAGACCCGTATAACAAGAATCCTCTCTTTGAATACGGACCCTGATTAGCAATTCCCTTCCTTCCATACCCTCTCCCCACCGTACGGCACACGCCCTCCTTGCTCCAATAAAAGTTTCAATGAATCAACACGGTCTCGGCGTTCTTCGAGCGCTAGAATTACGTCATTAGAGTGGTGTCGCGACTATTGGCCGGCTTCCTTCCACTTGCAGCAATACGCTACTTCAATAGCCACTTAAAAAAAAAAGCGCCACAAAAGCAAAGAAGAAACTGAAGGCGTTCTGCTGCGACGAGCAAATCACGCAGTGCCGGTTGGGGATAGCGATAACTGCAGCTTCCGCAGTGCTTCCAGGCGTTAAGGAAAGAGTGAAGGCGTTTATCGGAAGTGTTGCACGGGCCCTTTGGGCCTCGACAGGTCTGTAGAGAACACGGGAGGGAGAGGACGAGAGCAAAGAGGAAGATAGGTAGGAATAAAAGGGTACGTGGGCTGATGGAGTGGTGATGATTACAGGAAGACAAGGGGCAAGAAGGAAAGTGGGCGGGGGGCGGGGTCAGGAGCTCTGCAACATTTCCCACCTGATGTGGCCGATGTAATGTTGGGAATGAGCGCGAGGCGCATTGTGCGTGTAGATATAAAACCAACAACTCTCTACCTATGCGAGGAACAGAAACAGCAGTGCTAAAATAAGAAACGTTAACGCTGGACTCGCACGTTTGAAGAAGTTCGGGCCGTGGTTGGATGCACAAATGGAACAACAACGCTATAAGAAGGCTCTTTATTGAAGATCAGAGATTTCTGCTGGCGTTTGCAATCGCCTAGATGATTCTCTGCTAGGGATCGCGGATGTAGGGAAAAAGGCCCTAGAAAGAGGTGGGCAGAAAAAAAAAACAATAATAAAAAAAAAAACACTGGCGTGGCTTGACGTGCTTGACAAACTATTTTTCAGATCATGTCGTCACAGAATTCACAATTTTAAAATGCGACCAATGTCCTCCAAATAGGAAAACAAATTTTTTAGAGCCTGAAGCTGCTTTGAGGGGCAAGTCCATGGTCCTAGGATCGTCTTAAGAGTTAGTCCTTGTTCTTGGCGTTCATTATCTTAAAAAAACGGGATATTGGTGCCTCGTAAGCCACACATATATCCCATCTGAAGCGGAAGGCCGGAGGCAAAAAATAAGTGCTTGCAGATGTAAGAAACGCTGTACAAATAAATTGAACTATTCTACGAGTGCCTGCGAGAGGAATGTGTGCGTATGAGTGCGTGTGCATGAGCGTGTTTGTGTCGTAAAGTTAAAGAGAAATGCAACAACATACAAATTGCAATGGTTTGATGTGTCGCTTTTATTAGGCGCGAAAAATGAGTGGAATGCGTTATACCTATACACGTTTTTCAAGATCATAGGGAAAACCTAGTATTAGTGACGAGCAACGTGCCAGCCGTACCAATGTGAAGTGGCCGCTTAGTACGTCAGCTGAGCCCTGTCACTCAAACGCTGCACAGATGAGACTTGTCCGCGGTGTTGGAAGACACTTCGCTTCAGTGTTACACATCTGACAACTTGGTGGAAACAGAAGCGCTCAAAAAACAGGGACGAAGGAAGACGTAGACAGCACGTCCCCGTTTTTTGGGCGCTTTTGTTTCCACCAAGATGAACTCCTACCAACTAGCCCAACTTTCCGTTCTTCTACATCTGCCAAAGCCAGAAGATTTTTGCAACGAATGTATTCCGGTACCTTTGCTGGAAGGGATCACGTCTGCAAGCAACTTTTAAAATATTATAGTAGTCAGCGCGTTTTTTTAGGTGCGCGCGCAGATATATGCACGCACAATCTTTACCTACCCTTCAGAAGCGGCTGGTAGTCGACAAACAGACTCGAGATTCAGAATACCTGAGCAACAGATATTGCAGCTCTAAGACACTTGCGCGTGCGCGCAAAGCTCAACTCCGACCCTTGTGCGTTGGGGAAAAAACTCGACGCATGTCTGTCAACGTAATCGAACCCTGAAATACACAGGACAGCTTCAGTTTCCGATTATTGCACCGTCACCGGGTCTAGATGCTATTACAGAGAGTCAGCAACCGGAGGAAGGAGACGCACAGTCACATCAACAATGTCCAGGGGCGACAGGTCGGGGGTCACTACGGTTCCAGAGGCCCGCTCGATGACAATGGTTGAAGGCGCCCACTGTATCACAGATCTATGACCGTGAGCGATGAACGAACGATAACGAGGGCGCTCTTGCAGGGGCGACCTTCATCCTGGGACCACACCTTATCTTCTCCACAGAGTTCCACCACCGTTAAAACAGCGCGGGAGTCGGCATCGGTGTTTTGCCACGTACCCGCGAGCACCACGCCAGCACCCCGCCAACCCCATTGAGTCAAAGGGGGCCCTGCGCTGGTTATAAATACGCGCGGGTGTTCCCGGCATCGTCGCAGGGGCGGCGGCTCCGGAGGAATAACTGTGCACCGTCCGTACACCGCAGGTGTCAGAGTAGGAGGAGAGGCACGAGGTTGGCGCACCCTAGGTCGTCTTCTGTGAGTGTCAGGACATTCGTGCCGTAGAAGTGTGGTGGCGCACTGCACGTGATGTTCGTGCGGCGCGAGTACCCGTCCAGGTAGTTGGAGTTGGTGAACGCCCGGCCTACCCACGTCAGGTTGCAGTCGCAGAAGTAGTGGTTATCTGGAAGTGGGAAGAAATAAACAGAAGTAGAGCGGGAATTAGTCAAGTCATAAAAAAAAAAACTGGATTTAATGCTTGTTGGCTGGTGTACTACACCGAAAGGCAGGGAACGATAAAAGATAGGGCGTGTTGGTTCATTGATTGTCTTCATTAAGTGAAGAGGCACGAACCCCCAGGTGGTTAGGGAATATAGAAAGGGATATGTTTATAGTTCGGATATGTTTGTATAGAGTTCCAATTTCTTCAACAGGTGGTGGCGCTGCGCATGTGCCTTGCCAAACCATTCACTGCCCTCAACATGCGTCACATGAGCTTTCAAGGATCAAGGGACTCGCAAAAACATCTCCACTGCCACGCCTGCACCTCAACCATGCGGCGCTGTATCTTCTGTGCACGTCTGGCACCCTCACTCAACGGGACACTGAAGTGATTTATGCCTAATGACCCTAGCAAATTGAGAATATGGAGGTACTCTCTGTCGACGCCCACGCATTTTTAAAGACAAAAGTGAGTCTTAATTAAAAGTGGCGTTTCCCTCGCATTGTTTCTGCCTCAATAAGCACGCCGTTGATTCGACGAGGGGCGTGCAAGCTCGATGTGAAATTCTGCGGATTTCGGAGGTATTTGGAGGGGCACGCATAAATATCTGCGTTGCACAGCTGATAGCGGCATCTAGGCCTCTGTAAACATACTCTCGCAGAAGTCCTTCCGTAGCCTTCAATAGACATTTAGATTTCGTGCAGCCCCTGCTTCGACAGTAGAATTCGAAATAAAGGAATCGCCAAAAGACACAATTTGACCCGCCTTGGTGGCTCAGTGGCTAACGCGTCATGCTGCTGAGCCGGAGGACGTGGGTTCGATCCCGGCTGTGGTAGCCACTTTTCTGATGGAGGCGAAAAGCAAAAACGCCCGTGTGTTCGAGATGTCGGCGCATGTTTAAGATCCCCAGGTGGTCAAAATTAATCCGGAGCCATCTACTACGGCGCGCCTCATCGCCTGCGTTGCGTCGGCGCGTTAAACCTCATAATCGATAATCGATCGAGCTTCGGTGCGTAAAACTGCACAATAAAAACACAGTTTGTCTACCAGCGTTCATTAAAGTTTAGTGTCGTGTGCACTAGCTGCGCAACTGTGATTCTGATCGTGTGCGTAAGCACTCGAATGAAGAACAATGCTTGAGATAAGTCGTTGTCCTTGGCGTAGATGGTCAGCACAAAAATGGCAGCAAGGCAAGGACGAACAAATTCAATGCTATACGAGTGCACTGCATATCTAGCTATCCGCCTCCGCGCATATTTTAGCCGGAGCGTCAAGCGCAATCACAAGACTACAGGTAGGTTGCAGTTTTTAGCGCGAGCGCACTACTTGGATCACTGTGTGGAAACCTCCGCCGTGATCAAAGTTGCGGCAGAATTTAAAAGCCGTTGAGAGAGAGAGAGAGAGAGAGAGAGAGAGAGAGAGAGAGAGAGAGAGAGAGAGAGAGAGAGAGAGAGAGAGAGAGAGAGAGAGAGAGAGAGAGAGAGAGAGAGAGAGAGAGAGAGAGAGAACAACTTTATCGTTGAAGAAAAAGGCATGCAAGGAGCATGCCACGAGCGTGCCACGTGCCTTCCGTTGGCTGCGATTCGTTCCGTAGCGCGTACCTAAGAAATGAAACGCAAGGAAAACCAGCGCGCGTTGCTAGGCAACGCCTGGTCATGCGCAAAGCCACGTGGAAGGCGGAGAGGACAACGGCGGCGGAAGCGGAAGCTGTGCCGCTGAGATAATTTACTGCCTACGAAGTACACGAGACCTTCGCAACGTAGCGAATGTGCGACGCTACATGCTGAAGCAAGACAACGTTCGGCGTTTTTCTCTGAGTTATTTGGACTGCGTGCGAACAAATTGCGGTTATCGGTGGATAAATGCTTCAAACTACATATATCTTTTTTTTTACCCCTCTGAGTATTTCATTTGACGCATAAGAAAATGCTGACCCCGACTGGATTTGAAAGATACCTTCAAATCTGGGACATATTCATTTACAACGCTTCTGAAATGTTCCTTCTTGTGTACTACATGCGCGATTCCGAGGACATGATTCGCGGTTACCATAAAAAAAAAGAGGTTGTTAAACGTAGAGATATTTGAAACAGAGTTGGCCACTCCGTGGCCTTCGCTATTGCTTACGCAAATAGGCGAGTGATTGTGTTTCCTAGTAACCAGTTCTTTTCGATTTGTCTGCTAAAAGATGTTCGGTACGTCCTGCTATACACCTGCCGGTAGGCCTAAGTTTTATTGATTTCGTAAACGCACACCCAACGTAGTCCCGAAGCTCCCGGTGTGTGATGGCTGGCATATGCCAGCCGTCATAGCCAACCGCCCATGATCATTATCATCTCTGTATAACTATCATCATCGTTCGCTCGGTGTCCTCGCACCGTTCGGAGTCTGCGATCTAATACACGCGGTTTCAAGGAACAACCCGTCTCTCTCTCTTAACATCCAATCAGTCTTATGAGGCCAAATTTGCGTTTTATAACTCTTCTTGAGCAGTAGATAATGATGATGATGATGATGTTTGGATTTTAATGGCGCAAGGCCAACTAAGGGCAAAGAGCGCCAAACGAAAGTCATTTCATGTGAGGGACATGGAAGTAAAAGTAACGCATTTCAGTAAAAATAAGCGAAGTAAAATACATGGTAATGAATATGAGTGGTGTAGAGGGCCAGGCTGTCAAGATGCATGATAAGAAATGAGATCGAAAAATTTTACGTCGGTAAGAAACCCCAAAAAATTGGCCGCGTATCTGCTACTTTCGTTGCAAATGTCGTCAAAAGACGATAGTCTTTATCGGCTTTTGCGAAGTAAATGCCTCCCTTCGCTTTCCCGCTCACCTCTCATGTTGTTCCTCTTGCGTCGCGCTCCTCCCAAGGTAAAGACGCCAAAGGTTTGCTTAAATCATTTTAAATTTCCCGCGTTCCACTGCTCCAAACCGGGTGTCTCGATGCGAACGCTGCCGTACGGCGAAGACGCGCGTTAATCGAGGCGCCTTACTTCAACGTTTATAGAACCGCGTTTCCCTACTCCACGTGCGTTGCAAGCAGAACGTGGAACCTATATAGTGGAACCTTGCGTAACTGTTGCCGGTTGATTTCTTAAAATGGCGCCAGAAGCTATAGTGGCGCGGGCGACAGCAGGCGACGGCGGAGTGAATTCTTTTTCTGCAGTTCATGAAGTATTTAATTTCGCAAAAGTCAAGCATGTTTGACTTTTTTATAAAGGAACACTGCAAATATCACTTCTGTATTGATTTGTTCTCTCATATTTGCGTAATGTCTTGTTCTACTTCAACAATGTTGACAAGTATCAACCTTACACCGGACATAGACGGGTAGATTTAGCTGTGACTATATAAGACTATTGCGCAGGCATTGTTTTGCTTTGGCCGGGTGGCTGAATCGAGTCACATACAGACAGACCAAAATTTCTGGGTTTAAGCAGCCCAAGAAAGACTATCGTCTTTAAAACGCGTTTGATTGAAAACATAGGCTCGTCTCCTTCTTGAGCGGTTGTTGGTCCACCTCACAGGTAACAGCTTTTTTTGCCTTCCGGGAAAATGCTCTTCAGATTGCAGTGCCCCGTCCAGGAATTGATCTGTTCCAACACCGTGCAAAGATAAAGGGTTCGCCCATTAAGGATTTGAAGCGTTGAGAAAATCACCTCGCAGAGTTCTCCGAACCAATAACGCGTATATATAGTGCGGAAAAGAAAGTGTCCTTCGTTCGATTTTTTTTTTCTCTGATAAGTAACAAAGAAAAAAAAAGGGAGTGGACATTTAAAAGATAAGAGATAGACACGAGGCACGTGCTTAGTTTCTTCTGAAGCCCGATATCATAGCTTATCTCGACAATGGACGTCCCAAGGTGTCGTATCTCGATCCCACGCACAGCATTGCAGCATACACGAAATGTCGCCCCGTTCCTTTATCGTCTCAGCAGTGCTGTGGGGTGACTGCCGGCAAACCGTCCTTGTGATCACGCGTATTAATTAATTCCGTGATCTAATCAAGCGCCCTTTTAGCAAGCGCTGCGGAGGACCACGACAAAACCGCAGGTGTGAACAATGGGCGACATATAGCGATATATCGATGGCGATAAAAAGCTTTGTTTCGTGGTTTTGGTGCAACGCAAGCTTTCATCCACGCTGCCTAATTGTTGCGCTCTCAAGTGTCGGCGATAGCCAATGCAGTGCTTTGATGAGGATGGCGTGTTGCCTCCGGGAGTTGCCACGGGGAAGTACGCATGCGCGTGACTTGTAGATTGCGCAACGCTTTGAAAGAGGAACTGTGAAGTGAGATTTAAGCGTATGTGGTTGTAGTTTGCGCTCGTTCGTGCTGATGGAACTCCACAACCACACTGGTGACTGAACTGAAAGAGTCAAAAATAATTTCAGCAAATAATTAAATAAACAAATAAAGGAAAATAAAATTTAGGGCTCTTCCACTACAGTGAAGATGGGATACCAGCGAAGTTGTGATGGGGGATAACTACATTGAGTTTTGTGTGGGAACTCACTATATTGATCCAATAAATACACATACACATACCTCGCTTAGAAATAATTCTAAATTATTTCTCATATAATTTGTTTCCAAACAGTTTCGATAAAACAAAAAATGAAGGAAGCTCACACTAACGTGTAATACTTGAAGGTAGCCTGTACGCAGCCTCCACGACCATCACGAAGGTTTAGGTCCACGATTACAGTCGATTTGCTTCTTCTTCGCTGCCGCAAGGACCTTTACTCCACCATTTTTGCTATAAGTCTTAGCTTCCTTTATTTTTTTGGGAGTGGTTATCAGTGGACATCACCTTGGAGGGGCGTACGCTATGACGTGTCTTTCTCGTTCCGAGCAAGTGTTGCCAGGATCAGTGCGCCGAACGCTGGAATTTTTTTGGGTGGAGGCAACCTTGGCCAATCTCCTTAAGTGGATATGCTTGGCTTGACAAACGAGCGCCAGACGGTCACCGCGAGGCACACACACACACACGAGCGCACGGCATTTTCTTGGTTTTTTTAACTGCCGGGCGGTCGCCGCAATCTTGGCCAATCTCCCTAAGTGGGTATGCTTGGCTTGACGAACGTACGCAGGGGACGCTGGGCGGTCATCGCGAGGCACGCACACAGACGGCCATGTATTGAGACAAGACGGAAATCTGTGACGTTTACAAGTTCACTGTGAACCAACTAATTAGGACAAGTAAATGAAACTCGACATAACAATAGAGTCGTTTTAGCGGCTAATTTCAGTATTTTTTCCAAGATACCTATATGAGATTGACAACTACAGAGCATGGTGCGCCAACTCTAGAGCGAGAACGTGCGACTCTTTGTCGACGCATCCCGATAAACGCACGCAAGTGTGGTCAGAACCCCGGGCAAGCAGCTTCGCTGTAATAAGCCAGAGACCATGTTTGCCCTGACCGCTGCCATGTCCTCACCCCTTCTGCCCGAGCAAATAGCACGTGGACTGTACTGGTGCGACGTTTGATCGCAATAAGCGGAGCAAACAAACACGGCTGAACAAAGAGAAGGCCTCTTGGCCTTCTCTTAGCAGCTGCAACTCGGGCGTCGCTTGCTTAACACCTATTATGTGTTAACAATGGGAGACCGATGGCGCATAAAGCGATCGCCGAGCACTGCAGCGCTGTGGCAATACCGGGCTGTTAACGCATACGCGACGCATGTCAGGCGCAGCAAACGCTCCTTTTTGTTTCCTTGTTCAGTTTCCCCAAAAGCTTTAAACCAAACGCTAGTTAATGTTGCGTATGGGTTGCCTTGTGTCCACGCTCTCTCCTCATTGTTCTTCCTGTACATGTAAGGTAGGAGAACCGGTTGTTTTTTAGGTGTTACCTGTCGAGACATTGGATTTATATTCTTTTGTCTCATTTACTATGTAAGGTTGCTTGCAGAGTTGTTTTGTTGGAGATATCCCACGCTTGTGTGCGCAGTTTTGACCAAGTGCAGTCACAATGCTTATATACGCGTTCGTGGAGGAAGAGGAGTAAACGTCTTTTGGGCTCAAAATGGAGTAAGGAAAGAGAGCTGGCCTTTGCCAGCTCTTCCTCCTCAAATGGCAGATAGGAGCCATTGAATTCTGGCAGCATCTTCGGCCACTTGGACGGCGTTTAGTTGAGTCTCCGGTTTGGAGCTGAGCAAGACGCTCTCCCACTTCCCTGAAGTCTGAACATCAGTTTTGCTTGCGAAATATTGCTGTTTTTCATGCGGCATGGCCATAATATATCTTGGAGGCTAACCTTTGCAAACGGAGCACCATTTACATTTGTCACTTTCCGCTCACTCATGCCTCACTCTGGAGGAGGAACGCCTCTGGCGTCAACTCCAAACAGAATCTCTACCCTGCAGAGCCGTCCTTCGTCATGTCCACCCCTCCCTCTACCCATCCTCACTCTGCCCCCACTGCGGTGAAAAGGCCACGGTCCAGCACCAAATGTGGGCTTGTGTAGAGGACCCATCCCCTCCAATTAATTCTCCTGACCAGTGGGCCGCTCGGACCCCCAGCTCCAGAAGCAGCTGTGACTCGAGCGGCTGAAGTCGTCGCGACCCTCAGGGTCGTGCCCACCGCGCCCTTAACCCTTTATGTAAATAAAAGTTATTTCTCTCTCTCTTAGAGCTCAAGGTATAAGATTATATGCATCACGAGCTTAGGGAAGGTGTCACAATTCTGAAGTCACCACACTACTGAATGCCACTTCAGTGCGCTAACACATTAGCATTACCAGAGTCCTTCTGTGTGAAAGGACTCTGGTATTACGCGTCGAAAAACACAGGGGAAATGAAAACGGTCAAGCCTGTGGAAGTGCTACCCTGATCATAAGCATTTTGTGCGAGCCTTATATGAATGTAGTGCGTGTCAGACGCAGTGTAGCATACAGCCAGCTACATCATGTGACCCTAATGTGCAGATGACATTTCGGGAAGCGCGCCATGTCTGCTTGACATGACACCTCGCTCCGCGGCGGCTGGGAGCAGCGAGCGCTATCGCACGCATGACGTCAGCGGGCCACGTTGACTGCGCGTGAACTCGTAGCTGAAAAAGAAGTGCGGGATATGTACAGGTTAAACAGGTCTTAACTCTGCAGTACACAAAGCATTTTGCTTGTGGAATGGTCATCTTTTGTGTCATTGTAGCGTAGCTCTTTTTATGTTATTCCGATCCAAGAGCTGATTCCGCTACATTACCGACCTTTCCCATGATGAGAATTTTATGAATACAATCCATCTCAACTTACTGTCGCAGACAGCTGAGACTATCGGATCGCCACGCGGGTGTCTGCATCTTGTTGCTGTTGTCCTCGCATGAAGTCTATGTCCACTGTTTCTAGACACTGTGAACTGTCAGCTGCTTTTTTTTTCTGACCATATTTTATCTGACCATAGAATTTCAATAGCTGGAGCAGTTCTGGGCTGCCCAGGAACTTCTCAAAGCTGTTATGAGCAGGTGGTGGTGGTGGAAAAACGTTTTTTTTTTTTTTGAGCCGACAAAAAAGAAAAGAAAAAAAAGGTGGGTGGCCTCTTCTCAGTTCAGAAAGCCGCGAGCGACTGCTGCTTCTCTAGCCCGGGAGATCAGGTGTTCCTGAGTCCCGAGCTGAGAGCTGGTCAGCCCGCACTCTCACTGCTCCGGGGTTGACTAAGGGAGCGGGTTCGGATGGTCGGCGCATGCCCATACAAGATGGTACGTCGTATTGGGAGTATGGCAGGCAGGGCAGTTGTAAGGGTATGTAGTGGGAGATATATGGTGAAGAATAGGGGTGTTAAAATATGTTTCCGTCTGGAGTCTGCGCCATATTCGGGCGTCGCAAGTGTTGAGGGAGGGATGAGGGGGTGGGTAATGGTGGTGGCTCTGACGGTAGTGGTGCAGTATATCGGTGTAGCGACTGGGAACGGGAAGGTTGGAGGACGGTGCTGCCGTCGCCCGCCCCCGGTGGGAATGCCCGGAGTAGGATATCGCGGGCAGCGGCGTGCGCCGCCTCATTCCCTGGTAGTGAGGCATGACCTGGGGTCCATACATTTGGATGTAGGACAGGGTCTTTATTGTCTAGAGAAGTTTGAGGGCGGGAGGTGAAATGCATTCGGTCAGAAAATTCCGGCAAGCTTTATGTGAGTCGGTAAGGATGGTTACATAGCCGGTAGGTGCTGTGGTGGCGGCGAGGGCTATGGCTGTCTCTTCGGCAGTAGTGGTGTTGGTATCAGCGATGGTGGCGGATGTCAGGATAGAGCCTTGAGCATTGAGGGCAACCATTGCATGGGCTGTTCGGTTGGAGTAGGTTGCGACATCCGTGTATCGGGTGTCGGGGTCGTTGGAGTTTTTTTTTCTCTAGGAGACGAACGCGTGCTTGTCTTCGACCCACGTTGTAAGTAGGGTGCATATGGCGCGGAATTGGCAAGACCTTGATGTGTGCGCGGATTTGTGGGGACATGCGTTGTGGTACGTCCAATGATGTAAGAATGGAACGGCCCAGGTGTGTCAAAACGGTGTGGCCCGTGGGGGGGGAGGGATAGGTGAGCGAGCTGACCTACTCGCTGTGCTTCTAAGAGTTCAGAAAGTGTATTGTGCAGGCAAATAAAAAATTGGCCGCATATCTGCTCCTTTAGTTGCAACTGTCGACGCAAGACGGTAGTCGACTGGTGCCCGTGGCAAGTAAATGCGTACCTTCTCTTTCCCGCTCACCTCTCATGCTGTTCATCTCCAGTCTTGTTCCTTCCAAAGTGCACGCTACAGGTTTGCTCAAATCAATTAATATTTACCGCGTTACACTGCTCCAAATCGGGTGTCTCGATGCCAGCGCTGCCGTACGGCGGAGACGCGCGTGAATAGGGGCACCCGACTACAACGTTTATAGAACCACGTTGCCCTACTCCACGACCGTTCCAAGCGGAACGCGAAACCTATCTAGTGGAACCTTTCGTTGCTGTTGCCATTTTATTTTTTGAATTCCGCCAGGTAGCGGGGGCAACAGCACTTGAAGGATTTTGCAGTCAGTAGCGGTCCCAGAGATCGGTTTGGGGGGGGGGGGGGGGGGGAGCGATTTTTTTTTTTTTTTTTTTTGGGGGGGGGGGGGGCGAGGCGAATAAAGAATCGCTCCCCTCCTTGCGCCAATTCTGCGGAGGTGGTGATAACCATAAAGGCGTGTGCGCGTGTGCGGTGCAACCCGCTGGGATTGAATTTCGCGCAAGTGGAATGCTAAAAAAAACTAAAAATAAGAAACTGAGGACCTCTTTGGGGGGGGGGGGGGGAAGGCGACCACCCTCTCTCCCCCCCCCCCCTTGGGACCGCCACTGTTTGCAGTTGATGTAGTATTTTATTGGCTATCGAAAAAAAGCAAGCATCCGTAAATTTTGTAATAAAGGAACACTACAAATATCACTCATGTATTGATTTTCTGCCTTATATTTGCGTAATGTCTTGTTCTTGTTCAACAATGTTGACTGGTATGAACATTAACACCGGACTTAGACGTTTAGATTTGGCTGTGGGTATATAAGACTATTGCGCAGGACATGTGTTGCTTTGGCCGGCTGGCTGAATCGAGTGACAGACAGACAGACAGACATACAAACGGACAGACCAAAATGTTTCCCTTCAAGTAACCCAAGAAAGACTATCGTCTTTAAAAAAGGCCTAGCGTACTTCTCAGACTATGAAAAGCGGAGATTTGAAATCCGAGTGGGAGCGATTTCGGTCCCGCTCAAATTTTAAATACGGAGGCTTTTGTTGTTTTTATTGAGTAGTTTTTTTTAAGTCACAGTACATTATGTGCAGCTCTATGGAAATGTTGTAGTACTCCCGACAAGCTCGGTAGATATTATCCACCTTTGAGAAAGTATGGGTGTTTTGTGAGCTATCTCAACAGAAGTAATCGATGAGGCAGTGTAGCCGTAATTGTTTCGCAGTAGCGGAAGCTCAGGAGAATAGATTGCTTCGCTGAGTTTCATTTTTCTGAGAACAAGACGGTGAATCATTTCCGAGTATATGTTACGCAAAAACAAAGAAATGCCACCGTTCCTCAAATTAATACACGCAAATACCGATTCCCACTTTTCCGCCTCCTCACGATACTCTCTTTCATCCTAGATGGCCCTATTTTAATCTATCCTGACGCAAACCATAAGAGTGTCGACCGCGAGAAATCTCTGCGCCCATTCCGAAGCCTGTACGCGTACTTCAATGTCAAGCACATTGTTACACATTAAGAAGGTAGCACAAACCCCAGGTGATGTACTCGACAACGTTTTCTAAAACGGGCAATCAGCCCTATTATTTCTGTCAGTCAACAAGTTCGAACAATCAGTCACTGAATAATGTAGTTCGGAGGCCCTGGGAGGTAAAAAAAAAAAGCTGCTCGTAAGCTCCGAACATCCCACCCTCTACTCCCGCTTCCCCCACTTGACCTAGCGTCTTCCTGATGTAATACAGGCTATCTCCTCCTACGTATTCTGAAGGCTTGCGCAGTGACATACTCAAACCACATTCCCGTAGAGGTGCATTGGAAAACGCTTTATATGCAGTAACATACGCTGAGTCTATCTAATCACACACGTTGAAGAGAAAAAGCAAGATCCATTTGGACCCGCTTAATAACGTAAATGAACCAAGTGAGGCTCGCTTGCGTACCTCTCCGAATTTCTTTGTCGTAACAACCAATGGAATGTGTGTGCGTAATTTACAGGATCATGCTAACCTCGGTTATGCCCTTTATTTTGCTCCAAACGAGCTCATAATTTCCTCTGCGCTAAATAATGTTGACATGCATGAATCCTGCCACCAGTGCCAGTAGCTGGGAAAGTTAATTGCCTATACAGAACTCCTTTTTTTCAGGCGCTGTTGTTTAGCCGAGATGGTGCGCCGTACGTGATCAGGAGCAAGAGATGTCAGTTGTTCCAGTGTAGAGCTATGAGTGGTTGAAAAAAAAGTTAGAAAGCTTTAGAAAAAACATTTCTTTTTTCAGCCACGATAACATAAAAAAAAAACAAAGACCTTGTTAGGGGAAATTTGTTGTGATGCGACCAATCTGTAGTCAGGAAAACGGTTTCTGAAATAAATGCCTCGACGTGAAACCGTGCGCCGATTTTGGGAGCGGTAGCTCTGCTGGGACTTTTGTGATCGACTTTTGCGATGCACTTTTGTGAAGGACTTTTGTGAAGGCTTTCGCCCTTAAGAAGTATGTCAAATTTTTGACGATCTGTTTGGAATCGTCTTTTTTCAATTTTTCATATTTTTCTGAAAACAACAACAACAACAAAAAAACCCTTTTTTTTCACGCCTCTCAAAATTTTATGAAAACTTACATCTCTACTCCAGCGTCTCCTCTCGCTTTGGGGTACATCTTGACCGAAACTTGTGTAAAGTCTGTCGGCTGTTCAGACGTGATGACCTAATATGTAGGTTTCCCTTCTGAGGCACGCGCACGAGTATCCCGTGTCGTTGCAGCGAAAACGTTCCTCACATGAAGCGACAACGCGCCGCTTGCTTTAAACCACTCGATTTGTTGTGACTGAGGAGAAGGGAAGAAAACCGAGACGTGCACTCACTGCTGATCTCGAGGAGTCGGAGGTTTTTCAGCACGGGCGCCATGGTGGCCTCGGAAAGCGTCATTAGGGCGTTGTTGCTCAGGTCGAGCAAGGTCAGGGCGGGCATCTCGCTGAACATATCCTCGGGAATAGATCGGATAATGTTGTTCCTGCGTGAGAAGACGCCGTAGAGGAAACCATGAGCGTCGTCGAACGCAACGTCAGAATTTTCGGTTCACATGATATGTGCCGTTGGCAAAAAGAAGTGCAAGCCGCGCGAGTTAGTACACTCGTCGAGCTCAGTCTCTCAGCTGTAACTCAAAAATTAAAGCATTGCATCCGCTCGCAATTACGTTTACACCAGATTTTCTTCGTTCCCTCTTTTAGCCTCAGGATCGCAAAAGAAAGGACGCATTTTTAAAAGATCCACAAATAGATCTTCTGTTAACTTTGTTCCCCGCTAATCACTGTTTCCAAAGCCTATAGCCGGCTGACTGTCTGGGAGGCCTCTCATCGCAAATGCGCTCGAATACATAACAGCAGTCTAAGTACGTATCCCAATTCCTTTCAATTTCAACGAATTCAAGTTGTTCCGAGTAATTATGCCCGCATTTCTCTCAAGCGAAACAATGCTTTGCATCTAAAAACATCCATCACAGGTGACGTCTGCCTTAACTATTTTTTTTTTTTGGCAGCGGACGATTATCCGTGTAAATATAGCAACAGCCCGTTTATGCTGCATTCATTGGAGGCAAATACTACGAAACATCGATAAATTATTTTTTTGCCTTCCGAAGTTACCTCGTAGTGTTAGTTACATAACACCAAAGCGATTGTGTCAGCGTGTATGATCTCCACAAAAGAATTAATCGAGGTACTGGACGATCACAACTACTGACAAAGCGTTTTTTTATATATCTGAAACAAATAGCTCCACTCGCGTGAACACAAAGCGAAGAGATACATTTCATAAAAAGTAAAAAAAGAAAAAAAAATCGGAGTAAACGTCGGCGCAACAACTTCCGGAATCTCGTTCCGCTTCGCGTTGGTAGTAAAAGTAAACCCCAAAGACTCCTAAACACTTCGTAGGAGTTGTGACGGCCAAAGTCGGATGGTCCAGCTGAACCCCTGAGACGCCTTGATTCCGCCTCGCGTTGTCGAAGGGCATTGCAATATTGTCTCTGGAGACCCCTTGCTTTGCGATCGCCTTAACGCTTTTGAATGGCTTCGATACATCTCCTACGCGTTGCGCCACCGCTCATTTCTGCCACCGTGTTGATTGATTGATTGATTGATTGTAGGGTTTAACGCGCCGACGCAACGCAGGCGATGAGGCGCGCCGTAGTGGAGGGCTCCGGATTAATTTTGACCACATGGGGATCTTTAACGTGCGCCGAAATCTCGTACACACGGGCGTTTTTGCTTTTCGCCTCCATCAGAAAAGCGGCCGCCGCGGCCGGGAACCGAACCCGCGACCTCGTGCTCAGCAGCGCAACGCCTTAGCCACTGAGTCTGCCACCGTGTTGTGGAAGGGTTGAAGACGATGGCGAATTTCAATTCTTCTTCCGCTCTCTCCATCTGCGGTGCACTGGCGTGGAGGACCACCTCTCGCTAACGCCGAGTTTAAGCTCGCGTTGTTGAATGCCTCGTGGTATAGAAGCCTCCGAACGAAACTTTTTTTTATATATATTCCTAAAGCTGACGCAGCACGCCGGCTTTTTCGTTCAAGCTCGTGCTGTAAAACGCCACCTGTTAGAACGCCTCGTGATGAAACCGTCTTTCTGTTACAGAGGCCCGACACCGCTCTTTTCGCTCGAAGGGCCATTTAAGAATTTCTCCTTAAAAATTTCGGTAACCAAACAATCAACGTCACGCACAGTGTAAGGAAATTGTGTACGCAGGCGGAATTTCGGGTGTAGAAATCTAGTACGTTAGCAACGCAGCGCGAACACTCCTCGTGTACTGGTGCGCGCAAACATCGGGGCGCTAACAGTCGTTTGGCCATGATCGCTCCGGAATCCGGAGACGGCTGTTCGAGTGGCCTTCTATCAGCCACTTCCTTAGCTTTGCTCGGTGGCTTACTTTTATTTTGGCCATTCACTCGGCGACGTCGTTTATCAGGCAACGCTGCCTTTATCGTGGAGGAATGCCATTACTCCCGCGTGCAAGCCAAGCGGTTTGCTGCAACCGTGTACGCGCGGAAAAAAGTTTTCGCGCCATGTGACACCAAACAAAAGCAGCGGGAAGGCGTGAGGCCTAAGAGGACTCCAAAAAGCGCTCGCCTGACTGATTCTCACCGAAGGGATGCAATCAATGTATTAAAGCGAAGCTTTCTCTGCCTGTTCTCTCGACTCTCCAGGCGCTGCTGTGGTAGGGTTTGTTAGGGTAGGGTGTGTTATAAGAAACCCAGCATGCGCTGGGTTTCTTATAACACTACTAGATGGCGCTCGCGTCCGCGCATTCCTGCTGCCATGCGTCAGATTGTTATTGATTGATTGTAGGGTTTAACGCGCCGACGCAACGCAGGCGATGAGGCGCGCCGTAGTGGAGGGCTCCGGATTAATTTTGACCACCTGGGGATCTTTATCGTGCGCCGAAATCTCGTACACACGGGCGTTTTTGCTTTTCGCCTCCATCAGAAAAGCGGCCGCCGCGGCCGGGAATCGAACCCGCGACCTCGTGCTCAGCAGCGCAACGCCTTAGCCACTGAGCCACCGCGGCGGGTCAGATTGTTATTCCATACACCCAAATATATATGAGGGAAATATTCGCCTTCACGAAGCCCCCGGAATAAAACAAGAGAAGAGGTAAATTACGAGGCTGCATGGTTGAATAAAAGATTTGAATGCTGTTGGAAGAAGACCAGACAGGGTATATAGCCTTGAGCCTGCCCTATAGTAGCAGCACTAAGATCAAACCAGCAGTACAGCATAAACCTGTTAGCTTGTTTGAACAGATAACACCCCTTTACAAAGAGGATACCATTCACAAACAATCAATCGAATGAGCGTTGGCACGCCGCTGGGTTCCTTACAACACCACTACATGGCAATCGCCTCCGCGCATCCCGGCAAGCGTTTCATAATATGGTGCGTAGGGCACGTGCTGCGCGCTTGTAGCTGGCGTCTTAACACTGCGCTGGCCGTGTGTGCACAAGTAGCACGCAAACACGTTTAAGCGATATGACCCCGAAACGTTCACTGAGAGTCGGGGATGCCCAGGCCGCGTCGCACGGAGCACGAGCGTCCCCGCTACGCAGCGCAACGTAGTGCAGACCGCGATGCTGGCTTGCAGACGTCAAGCAAGGCAACGACGCATGGCGGCCATGGAAGACGACGAGCGTCGCGAGCACTACGCACAGATGCGACAAGCGGAACAACGCGTGGCGGCCATGGGAGACGAGGAGTGTGATTTTAAAGCTCATTCCCAGCCGTGCGTGAGAAACGCCAATTTTTGTTTGTTTCTTGATGCGGCATTAGACACTGAATATTCCGAGACGGTAGGCAGGATGTCGGAGCCTAGTTAGATGGAAAAAATTCTTGTATCGAGGAGATAATGAATGCCGGAAATATTTAAAGCTTACGCCACTGCTTGGTACGTTATTTAGTGCACGTTAAATATCTGCAGATGTCACTGGCGTGCCCGTGCCTTCCCCAACTCACCCAAATTTTCAGATGGGGAAGGGGGATACTTTATTGATGATATGTACAGTCCACAGACTGTACACATTATTTATAAAGACTACCCGTGATTCTTTCAGCGCCGCTAGAGAAACATTTAAGCTTACGAGACTTCTATGCCTGGGAGCGTCACGACAATCAACCATTTTGAAATTTCAGTGGCGAAAAACGAACGAAGAAAATAATTCTAAGAGCATGTACAGGATGCCCACGATAACCCTAGATTCCTTATTTTTACAATTCACGTTATTTGTTCTTTTATTCATCTCCTTTAAATCGCGTTGTTTTGCTTCTTTCACCCCCCTCTCCCCCTCCTCTTGTGTCGGGCAACTAAATACCGCGTACGGCTTTCCAGATGATACCTATTAATTCAGTCTTTCACCATGGATTCCCTGATAACCCACGTTTGGGCTAAGGGCGTGAAGTTCTAATATGAGTTTTTTATTATCTTAAAGACAAGAAATAGAATAACGTGAATAGACAATATTCGCGAGCCTGTAGCTTTTGCCTGTGCACGAATGAGAAAAAAAAATGGAATTATTAATCCATAGGATAATGCCACGATGAAATCACGCTGATGCGACAGTCGTCAAAGTTAAAGTTCGTTCGTGCAAATCATCTGAAGAGAAGGATTCGTTTGAGCCAATTTCGACTATACAGGTCTAGTGCCGGAGTTCTGTTACCATCTGCGGTACGGACAATATCAAACTAGTCGCAAAGCCTGGGTCTCTTCGATTTAAAGTATCGAACTCACCGCGGATAGTCCGCGGGTAGTCCGAGGATTCCCCGAGGCCATAGGAATACACGGCAAAATCGAATACCGGACTGCTTCTCGGTGAGGCCGCGGTGAGTCGCAGACTGGAAATCGAAGAGCCCCCCTGTTCCCTCTTTTGATACGCTTAGCCACGAAGTAGAAAACTTTACGACGCAGCGTTTCTATTCAGGTACGTCGTGATATCTTGTGCCCTTGCCCTGTTTTAGTATTTTCGAGTGGCTAGGGAAGAGAATACTACAGTATAAATCGACAATTTATAGAGCTTTTGAGCGACTGTGTTTAGGCGTCATTTCGTAATGCTCATCGACAGCAGGGCGTTCCTGAGCGTGATGACGGCTCTGGCCAACGCGTCGATGGCGCACAGAACTCGTACGTTCCCGCAAATTGCAGTGCCCAAACGCGAAGTCTCGGCTTCTGATTCCCGAAGTTTAGGGAGCGTTCGCGAAATCTCTTTTCAGTTATGTCCAAAGTATGCGGTTTGTTAGCGTTGCCCTGCCAAGTTCACAAGCTGTTACGGGGGGAGGGGGGGGTCTCGTTTATGCATCAGCTAACTAAATTATATTATCCAAAACTTAACTAACATATCTGGACAAATTAACGTTCCTCTGGCGTCGGGTGATATGAAGGTTCACAACGTGCCGCTGCTGCGTACCCGCTTGAGTTTTCTCTTTATTCCTCCGAGCGTGTATCTAAGCAAGCTCCAGAACACAACTTTATCGCTGTGCAGGTGTAAATGGTGCAGATACAGGTACGGCTACGCAGAATGCTTCGTACTTCAACGCCAGAAGCTGACGAGTTTGAGGTGCAGCGTCCCGATACCAATACTCAAGTCACGAAACATGAACTGGCTCCAGGGGCCCAATTCTCTAAAGCGAGAGGCCGTCGTTTCGAAACGACGGGGTCGCGCCATGCACATGCCCGTGTTCTGGGTGCTGGGGCGTCACTTTGAGCTGTTGCGGGACGTGAGAATCCCTGCAGAAAAGCAGCGTGGCAAGGGCCCGAAACGACAAGCGAAACGACGGGGGGCAGTGGGTGTCGCTTTGCGCCCCTGCCACGCTGATTTCTGCAGGGATTCTCACGTCCCGCAACAGCTCAAAGCGACGCCCCAGCACCCAGAACACGCGCATTTGCACGGCGCTGCCCCGTCGTTTCGAAACAACGGCCTCTCGCTTTAGAGAATTGGGCCACAGATCATCGCCTTCCCTGCATACACGCCTCGAAGGATCGTGTTTTCCTATAGTCCTACGCAATACCTGATGCTTAATAAAAATGTTAAAAAAAACGTTATTGTTCGGATACTATTTTTGGACAATGAACATTTCACCTGCTGCGAAGACGTGGCTAGGTATATTTCACCCATTGTTCGAACCAGTAAACTCGCCCGCATCGTCGCCTGGCTTCTGACACAATGCAGTTTTATTTTTGCGCGTTTGTATAATAACCTGGAGGGTATACGCCTCTCACGAAGAAGTACATTTTACGCCAAGATTCCGGGAATGTGCGGCGGCCCGCTTTTCTGATGGAGGCGAAAAGCGAAAACGCCTGTGTGTTAGAGATTTCGGTGTACGTTACAACATCCCCAGATGGTCAAAATTGATTCGGAGCCCTCCACTATAACGCCCCTCATCGCCAGTGTAGCGTCGGCGTGTCAAACCTCGCAATCAATCAATCAATCAATCAATCAATCAATCAATCAATCAATCAATCAATCAATCAATCAATCAATCAATCAATCAATCAATCAATCAATCAATCAATCAATCAATCAATCAATTCCAGAAATGTGAAAACCAACATTTTTAAACATTCTTTTACTGATTTAAACGCAGTGCAAGCACTATGTTGTCAGGCCGGTAAAAAAGGTTAACCGACACGTTCAGTTTCGCGCTAAATGGCCCATTCAGCAGAAAAACCCGACATCTGTAGCAGCTAAACGCCCCATGAAATGGCTGATGGTTTAAGGAGAATAAAGGGAAGGTAATTAAGTTTAAAATGAAAAAAAAAAAGATGAATTCCACGCATAGCTGGGAATAGACGTGAATTACAAATCCGTATTCTCCCCTTACAAACTGCTTTTCGAAGTATTTCTCTGCGACGACAAACTAGACACGCTGCTCACGTAAGACCACGATATACTGTTCTACCGCGCTTCCTCTGGAACCGTGAATTGCTTCTGTCGGCGGACGAAGCGTGGTATGAGGCGCTTCCGTCGGCGCCGCGAAACCTAACGAGGCACTTGCTTGACCTTGGCTGAGCTTGAAGGTCAGAAGGACGCTGCGAGGCATTTTCTGGGTTTGCACTGGGAGTAATAAGCATCGCTTAAAATTTTCATACTGGATAGGAATCTAACCAACGGCCCCAGGAATACGAGACGGGTACGCTACAAATGAAAAACGGTGAACATAGTATATGCGTTGTGGCACTCGATTTGGCGAAATTCAACAACCGGTTCACGCAGCCGGACGTGCAATAAGTATGACGTTGCTTGGAACGGAGTTACGCCCAGCGTTCGGATAACCACCTGCTAAAGCTGAATATAGGCATAACAACATAGGGTATTCACTCAAATGTACTGGCCCGCGACAATGACAGCTGCCGTCAGAAGATCACGACCGTTTAACAACTCTCATTTGCTGCGAAGTCAACATAGCCACCCAAAATTCGGACCCGTTCAGGGGAATTGGCCAGTGACAGTAACCGTTAGAAGCTCACGGCCAATTCACCAATTACCATTAACTGCGACGTCGACATATCCTCTCGAAGTAGCACGCCGCGCCGTTCGATTGGGAATTAATGCTTTCGCATTCACAACTACAAGGTGGTGCCTAGGTTTCCTCGGACGAGCACGAGGTCGCGGGTTCGATTCCCGGCCGCGGCGGCCGCTTTTCTGATGGAGGCGAAAAGCAAAAACGCCCGTGTGTACGAGATTTCGGCGCACGTTAAAGATCCCCAGGTGGTGAAAATTAATCCGGAGCCCTCCACTACGGCGCGCCTCATCGCCTGCGCTGCGTCGGCGCGTTAAACCCTACAATCAATCAATCAGGTTTCCTCGGACTTTTTTATGCTTCATTTTGTCGGGTGTAAGATTTTGTCGGGGTATTACAATCTGGGAGAGACCGTTGTTCTGCTGAGCCCAAGGACACGGGTTAAATTCCAGACCACAGCGGCCGCTTTTATGGTGAAGGCGAAAAGTGAAAACGCCCGTGTGTTCGAGATTTCGGCGCACGTTGAAGATCCTCAGATGGTCAAAATTAACCCGGAACTTTCCACTACGGTGCGTATCATAGCCTGTGTAGTTTCGGTGCGTTAAACACCACGACGAATGAATGAATGAATGAATGAATGAATGAATGAATGAATGAATGAATGAATGAATGAATGAATGAATGTCGGCATCGTTTGGCATGCCAGCTGTTCGAGCAGGCAGCATTTCCGCGAAGTTGCTAGAGGGATTGAGGTGATGTGAAAACTTTGAGAACGGAGGCGTGCTCAGCCTAGATACATAACGTGACAAAAAAAAAAAAAAAAAAACAATTCAACGTTTTCGTTGGTGTCGAGGAACTGCGAAAAGCAGGTCGTAAAGTAAATTTTTTTACATTTTATTGCGGTGTTGTACAAAATCGTTTTCGCTTTTGTTACATATGTTGCAGACGGGTGTACAGATCTTTTCTTTCATTTTTTCTTTATTGCTCCTATCGCTTTTCATGATTTTGTGTACGTTGCGCACATGCTGTACCCGCTATGCCATTTATAAGACCATACGAACCAGCATGAAAATTGTTTGAATTTAAGTCACGCGCAGAAGCTAAACTAGATTCTGAGGAGGGGGGCGGGGGGGGGGGGGGGGCTAATAATGGTCTGCATTAATCGATAGCATTTATGCACCCAACAAGTTGCACGCGGATTTTGCCTTCCTGAAGAAGTACAGCACGTATACACGTATATAAATAGTACGCAATAGGAGTAGGCCTGACGACACTAAGCCACGGTACCCGCCCAGGTGGCGCTTGACTTACACGCCTTCGATTATTTAGCACAAGTTAGTGGACAGCAGCGGCAATTTTGTTCTAGTAGAGGCAGACAAAAATCCCGGGTCATCTCCACTAACCTGAAACCTTGGGAGGGGCAAAGCATGCAGTGTATAAGTATTTTTGGCGCCTTGGCGTTTTTGCCAACAGAGATGAAACCGTTGGGGGGTAGAGGTATACAGCTTTGCTGTAAAAGTGTCTTGTCTTTGAAGCACGAATCACTGTAGCGCGAGGCGTAAACGAGTGTCCCGGTGTTTTAGTACCGCGAATACATGAGACGAACGAAGATTACGACGACGACGACAGGAGACGCCAACGGCCCGAGCCTCCAAAAATTAACGCTTGAGCGCCGTGCTTACGGCCCACTACGAAGATTTCTAGGTGGTCGTCTAAACTATAGGCCGGGATCCTCCACCACGACACCCGCCACATAAGGCCAAGCGGAACCTCGGCGTATAAAAACCACAAATGAACGCGACTCTAAGGTGCACGTTGGCAGGGACAGCGCACCTGGTTGACTTTTCGTAGGCAGTACATGTGCCCATTTTGTGCCGCAGGTGAAAGCATGGCCTTAGTGTGACGTTTGCGCGTAGCCACTCCAATCTCCGCCAACTTTGGCTACTCCAGCTGTCGGCGAATTTGATTCTAACAGGGAATAGCGGCGCTCACGTGTACTCGGCAAACCTAATTGAAATTGGCGTCGTTATTGGACGGCTGTATGAAGTGTTTCTAGCAACTTTAAAATTAGAAACGCTGAATTTCCCGCATCAAGGTATTCAACAATGATTCACGTTGACGTACACTGTGTCACTCTATATTCACATTTTATAACATAATTTACAACGCAGTTACAATTAGGGCAGTTACGCGTGGCCAAATTGAGGTGGGTCACCAGGTTCCGCTGGTCTGGAAGGATGACCCGGGTGGCCTGCCACTCATTTGTGCGATGCGTTCTGCAGAAAGCCGTGTACGGCCAGTCCCATAAGAAATCGGGCAGTCAGTCGGTTGTTGATTCTACGAGGTACTACAAGAAGTGGTCCTGATTGGTTGGAACTTTAGAATGCGAGTATAGGGGAGGGGGATCGTATGCGGGAGTATTAGAGACAGAATGCAGGTGTCATTGGAGGTTGGGGTCGGCGCAGTAGCATTTGGTCCTGCCTAGTTAGTTCGAAGCGCGTCTTCGGGCAGGTTCTCAAGACCGCAGCTAAGGCTACAAGGGCTAATTCTTTGCAGGTTCAGCCTAGCTTGAGTGAGTGGTGGCAGGGTTCGGCAGGAGCTTCCTGTGGCAGCCTTATGAGCTCGTATTTTCTCTTCCATTCCAGTGCGTATCCATGCATGTATCTGGTGCACCTTGACGGGTACCTTGACGTGTGCCAGGAACGCTGTCGCCGAGGGGTTCGTTAGACCCTGAACCGGACGATAGCAAGCGCATTTGGTGTCTGCGTAAACAGTAGCGATATTGGTGGGGGACGTGGTGTGGTCAGAGGCCAGGGCTGTTTTGGAGTACAGCGGATTCTGCGAGGACAAAGCTGTCCCCGATGAGCAACTTCAGTGTGTTAGTCGTCCGTAGAGATTATTGCGCATGCTTGGGATTGGGGAGCAGCGTATCTTAAAATATGCCATTGCTGGGGTTTGCGGGAAACACTTTTGTGCAATATGGGCTAGTTGCTTTGTGCGATAGAACTTATAGCGCGGCGGGTGGGGTGTTGTTTTTGTCTACGAGTGGAGGTATGGGCGCGGTTGGGCGTTAGGTGCGACCTCGAATTTCGGAACGCATTACAGCGTGCCTAAAAGAGGTTTGCGATGGTCGTGCAAATGTGGTCGGTAGTACATTACAGGCTGCCTACGAAGGCCATGAAGACAAAAGTTAATTTCAAAAAACTAGCCTCTGATAACGCTCAACGGCGCTCCGGGCCCGAAAGCCGTTCTTTAATCGAAAAAAGGAACGATAAGCGGTATCAAAAAAGTTTCAAATTTCGCGCTGCGCGATATGTGCAGTGGCGTCTGAGGGGGAATACTGAAAGCAAAGTAATCAGTGTGTTGCCGTTCAACTTGTACGATCGACCGGAACTAGAGGCACCATTACAATCGCACAGTCGTGTTTCTTGGTGGTGCCTTAGGTCAGCGACAGCCAAGTGCGCAAACAAGATTCTGTGACGTCATTACGACCCGGTGAGAAACAAGGCTCGTGATTGGTGGATAACTGGGCGAGTTGGTGTGCTTGCATTGTGCGGTACAGCGCGAAATAACGGGAACAAGAGAAGGCAAAGAAAACAAACAGAACGAGCGCGGAGTTGCTATTACATCTGTTTTCCTTCCTGTAGTTTTCATTGAAATGGACATCGATGTTTTTAAGGCAAAAGCGTCTTTGATTGTCAATAAACCAAACTTCTAGTTTGTCTTCAAGGTCCCTTTTTAAACAGTTTTTTGTTCTTTTGCAATCGAGGGTGCACTAGTGCCGGTACGGGACGATAAACGTTCCTTTATCTCGGGCAGGACGAATGCCATCGCGATCGTAGACACAGTCAACGCGTGACAAATCAGATATAGTCCTACGAAATATCTCTCTTATATACAGTGTAACTTATTTATAATAACACCGGTTATAACAATATATTGGATATAACAATGAACAGTCGAGGTACCATCAACTTTGCTATATGTTATATGGTAAAATAAACCGCTTATAACAATTGCCATTTTCCTTATTATTGGTTATAACAATTAAGCCTGACAGTATGAGCCTACCTAAGTTTAGCATCAGGAGATCTGTGAGAGATCACGGGTGTATTGTGTGTGATCAAGCATGACCTCTTAAAAATGAAATAAGTTGCGGCCTCTTGTATCTTTACAACACTCAGAAAAAGTTGGTGCCTTTAAAGTAGCCATCTACCCCTGAAGGAAGAGACTTCCTGACTGCCCCTCTTATCCTCTGCTGTAAGTTTGCCCAGGAGATAAGACAGGCAGGGGGCAGCTCTCCAACACTGTCCATATTAAAATAAAGCCACAGTGGGTAAAGGCTACTGTTGACTACCGATGTTAAAAAAGGCAGAAAACACCGCCACTTTATTAACATGCAATATGCCAATCGTTAAAAAAGAAAGAAAGAGTCAAGGATTTGATGCGCAGACTTCCTCCTATGTGAAAGGCAATGGTTCTTCCTTGGAGCCCTGTGGAGTCGGTTGGCACCCGCATGACAAAGTCTGGGTGGTTGGCCGTGCAGTTACATTTCCGTTTTGTAAATACTAGGGAAAACCCCTAAATGCTTACCGAAGTAACTTTTTCTGCCAAACCCTGTTATAACAATTACTGGTTATAACAACACTTTTTGGTGGCACTTAAATAGTGTTATAAGTGGGTTATAGATAAATGTACGACGCCACCATTTCCGTATTGTCGCAATTTCCGCAGCTCTGACGCGGCCCGTATTTCGCAGTTTCGGCGTAGACGCAAACAGAATCGGCTACGCACGCTGAAAACACTTCAAGTCGGACTGCGGCCACTTTGGAGAGCTTCTGAGGGCTAAGCGGATTTTTCATTGCGTCCAGGGAGCTGAGACTCCGGCATAGATAGAGCTATCGCTGGAACCGGCGTGCGTAAGCACCAGAGGGTAAAACCATTGATACATTCTGCACTAGATCTTCTGTGCGTATCCCGGTGAATCGTCGTGCATTTAAACGAAAACGAAATATTTTCGATAAAATCGGGAACACAGGAGCTCGTTTGCGCATTGGTTTTCGTTTTGTTCTGCAAAGAAATGTACGCCCGGAAATTTGTCGTACAAGAAGGGCAATCCAGATTTGTACATTAAGTTTAACAACTAATTAATTTATATTAGAAAAAAATACTGTGAAAGATAGTGTTTGTTTAAAGACACAGGATCGTCGGGTGACGGTGGAACGCTTGTAATTTTAGATAAAACAATGGCTCGAGCTTTGCTCCAAATTGTAACTATCAATGGAATCTCCAAACGGGTTTTGGTTTACCTCTGAAACAAGAACGAAGCAACAAGCGGGTGGGATGATAGTGGTCTTATTTTAATTGGACCACGGCAGTCATTACACTCTACAGCCGTGTCTGGCGCCCCAGTTTCAGTCTTATTTCGCTAAGACCCGATTTCGATTCGAATGGAGCACATTGACATTATTCTGCTAGAACAAAAAATCGCTCTACATTAATAAATGTGGACTGTATCTTTTAGGAACCCCATATTTCACGCCTTTGTGACATCGAATGCCTACGCAGGTGACCCGTATAACTAGGCCGCTTTCTATACTTTTTTTTTTGAAGCGACCTATTTTCTATACAGCACTTCCTGTGGCGCACCTTCTTTCGTGGTTGCTTCGATGGCTATTCTATAGGAAGAAAGTAACTTTGTTTCCACAACGAATTAGTAGTCAACAGGGCCATCTATGCGCGTTTATTCAGGGCCCTTTCTTTGCACTGCCGCACAATAATAAGATGCTAGAACAAACAATTTAACTTCATGCAGCCTTGCACATGTGCTGTTATGACGGATAATAAAAACGATTATTATTTTATTATTTGTTATTTTTTATTATTAATACTTTTATTGCTATTATTATAATTACAGTAAAAGCTCATTAATTCGAACTTGAAGGGGACCATAACATTGTTCGAATCAGCGGGAGGGCGCTAGAACGAATAGAAATCGCACCACACTGCGCGGGCGGAACACAAAGAAGCCACCTCTGGACTCGTTATCCCGTATTTGGCGCTACTACACGTTTGTGGCAGGTGATTTCGTAAACAATGTTTCGTAAATAATAATGGCATGCGCCGGAGCACTGGTGCCGGTGCCGTGGCGCCCTGTAGAAGCGATATAAGCTGTTGCAAGAGCGTAGAGCGCGCGCCACGCTGTTGTTTTGCTGTTTTGTTGTTTTGCATCTCTAGTAAATTTGGTTTGGTTTGGATTTGCAACACCTTGTAATTACTGTGGGCAGACGTCTTCGGCCAGGAGCGATGGAAACCAGGAGATCATAGTTTGAATTAACCGTTCTGGATACCGACGCGTTCGAATTATCGGGAGTTTCCCCCCACTGAAACATACAGTCCTGTGCCGGGACCGGGGTGGGAGTTCGAATTAACCGGAAGTTCGAATTAACCGAGTTCGGATTAACTAGCTTTTACCGTAATAGGAGAGAACAAACAAGTTAACTTTCTGCAGCGTTGCACATGCGCTGTTATGATGGATAATAAAATCAATTATTTTTTTATTATTCATTATTTTTATCAGTTATATTATTACTATTCTTATAATTATTACTTAGATAGTGAGTCTCATCTGCGCGTGTCACTCAACAAACTGAATAAAGTAATGTTACAGATTTCATAAAGCGACCTGCAATATTTCCCCAGGAACTATAAATACAATCGAGAAAAAAAGCGCTTACACTGAAGAAGCCCGTTTGCAGGTCCAAAAATAAACGACAAAAACGCGCAGTGATGATCGGCATCACAACACGTGACTGCGTTTTCGTGCTCCGAAACAATGCTCCAAGCTCGAACAAAGATGGCCTAGGGTGATCTCTGCCTGTCGCAGGTTGAGTGTAGTTTCTTTCATTGAACAAAAGATGATAGCCGAAATCTCTTTGGTCGTGTTATTAAAATTCTTAACAGAGACATTTGTAAAGTCAGGTCACTGAACACATCTCTTTTAACCCACTTTTCAAGCAGCTAAACACATATCAAAGCTCCTTAGATACAAGACAGGCTATGGATGTGCTCGCGTGGAGCTTTTCTTGCTCGTTCGAATTTGCCCCCTCTCCTTTGTCCTTGTCTTGTCTTATGGAAGACAAATCACAAGAAGCCTCACTCCACTTTCTCAGTATTTGCGTCCCAGCATTGCTCGGGGAATAAAGCTTGTGGATTCCAGTGGCGGTCATGTTTTCGGCCTCAATAAAGAATGCCCTTTGTTTAAAGCTTTCAGGCAGCAGCGCCTGTTGCTGGCCGTATAATAGTTCTACGCGGAAGCTTCCGAGAAACCCATTTTAGCAGCGAAGCTGTGTAGCAAGTCGTAATTTTTCGTGTCTGCAGGAAAAATACCGAGAAATTGCCGAGCGTGCGTACATGAGCGCGGACCTTACGGCGACCGCCCGGCAATTGACAAAACCAAGAAAATGTCTGGCGCTCGTGTGTGCGTGCCTCACAACGACCACCCAGCGTCCCCTGCGCACGTAGGTTAAGCCAAGCATACCCACTTAGGGAGATTGGTCAAGATTGGCCGAAAAAAAAATTCAGCGTTGGCCGTAATCGCGGCATCACTTGCTCGGAACAAGAAAGACACGCCATAGCCAAAACCCCTCCAAGTTGATGTCCAATGACCATCACTTCGAAAAAAATGAAAGAAGCTCACACTTATAGCAAAAATGATGGAGTCAATGTCGTTGCGGCAGCGAAGAAGAGGCAAATCGGCTGCAATCGTGGACTTAAAGCGTCGTGATGGTCGTGATGGCTGCGTACAGCTTCGCTACCTTCAAGTCTCACGCGTCAGTGTGAGCTTCCTTAATTTTTGAAATTTAGGGAGCCTTCGTAGAGTGATGTTTTAATGCGAAAACATTAGTTACTATGTCGGTCGGAAATCGGGGATCCACGGAATACAAAAATGGTTGACTGCACAAACAGTGCACGACCCGTACGCGACACATCGTGATTATAACTTTATTAAGAGCATCGTTATGTGGGTTAGGTCCTCAGTCCAGGTCTCTATTAGAGAACCCTGCTGCAACGGACCTGGGAGTGGGGACCAGAGCTGGACATCTCCTCCGCCTGGTCACGGGAAGAGTGTGCGATTATTTGAATCGTACAGTTTGCCGAACACTCTTATACCATGTGGTACAGGGTGCCCGGGGCAGCGCAGAATTACTGCGTAGGATGAAGCAAGTGGAGTTTGGCTGGGTGAGGAAAGGTGTTTGTTTGAAGGAGCCGGAGGCAGTTGTATTGTTGCTTCAGTGATGGACTCTCAACCATCTACTTCAACAGCAACGTTTAAACGCGGTTGTTCGCGGAAATAAGAAGAGCGGTAGCGGCGAAACGCTGCCAAGAGAACCACACAAGCGGCCATCCAAGCGCTAAGGAATGCTGAGAGCGCAACATTAGGAGACGGCAGGAAGGCAGAACCAGGAGGTATGGCAGCGAAGAAGCTGAAGCTAGTGCGATGGACCTCATGGTCTATAGGCGTCTGCCTCAATAGCAGCTCTGAAACAACCGCGATCTTACGGCGCTTTTACAATAAATGGTAGCGCAAGAAGTGCGGTGTACAAGGCGGATAAAACACGCCACGATGTCATCCCCAGTACAACATGGCGGCGCGGCATACCCGTTCGAAGATTCAACACTAAAGTTATTGCATTCACTTCGCCATAAAAAAGGGCTTGGGTGTCCTGGACTTTTTTTGGGCCCATCGGCCTGTTTTCTCGCAAGGTTCATACGGTACGCGGATTCACTTAGTGCGAAACCAGATACACGTCAGGAGGGACGGGAGCAGCATTAACGCCACACGTCAGTATGATGTCAGTGCCAGGGACAGAGATAATAAATTGACGCTACAAGTTGGAGGGCAAAGAAGACAGATTGAACAGGACCTTACAATGACCACGACCGGTATTATAGATATCGACCTGCCCATCCCAGTCGGCGACAATGGGAGCCAACGTGCCGAAAATTTGCCGTGTAGGGACGGCGCGCTCTTTCAGGTGGGGCTAAGTGCAATACCCAAACACGCCGGTTTTGCTTCGCTCGCACGGGTTTGCTTCGCTTGCCCCGGTTTTGCTTCGCTGCGACTGCTCGCATATAATGTAGCGGTCGTACCAATCAATGCCGATTGTACCGGTCATTACCTATAATACCGGCGAGCATAGAGAATTCCCGGCTAAATCTAGACCCGTTTCTTGGCGGTGCAAACGTCAGCGTATATCTAAACGACGTGGCTATCACATCTGCCTGATCGACTAGCATTCTTTATTTTCGAGCATTTTCGTTCATGTAAAAGCGGAAACGTAGTCGACTGTCGCTTTACATCGAAGAGCTTTCATATTACGTGAAGCTCGTCTGTGGATGTGCAAAAGTTCACAGGGAAGGCTTGAATCAGCTCCATCAGCGCCATTCTGTGCGTGGAAGCGCCGTCATTCTTGCGGAAAAACAATGCTTTTCCAGCGAAGAGAGCACCAATCGGCGGCAACCTTACCAGCGGCCGTGGCATTTTCATAACTGAATCTCCACGCTTGTAGGAGCTCCGTCGGGGTGGTTTACAAGCCCCACAAACGGCAAAGTTGGGTATGGCAGCCGCCCGCGGTCAATGCTTGCTGTGAGAACCGCAGTTATCTTCGAGATATCTTTTTGAGTCGCTGCCCACGTGTCGAAGCGATCGGATGAAAACAAATTGGCTTTACCGTGTGCTTACCGGGCTTGCTCAGCTGTACGCAAAAAATACCATGGCGTACGATATGTTCAGTGAAAGTATGCACTACAAAAATATTGCCGTATCTTTCAGCATATTCTTATAGGAAAGCATATCTTTTGCTAGGTTTGTCTCCGAGCCGAGCTCCTGCCTAAGTCGTCCATAACCTACAATCTCGGCATCGGACTCACTGCAACTACGTTTTGGAGAATTACTATTCATGCTGCTACTACACTGCTTACATAGTAGCTGAAGGCCAACTAAGACTGCTCGGGAAATTCGTGACGCACGGTCGTTCTTCTTTGGTTGTTGTACTCGTGCTATGCGCCGTAAGCCGATGGGATCTGAAACAGTGCGCGCAAAGTGCTTCTTCCTGTTCATTTTTCCTGATCCATGCTATAGAACAAAATGCGCTGAATATTTTTGGTGGTTTTATTGTTTCGCGTGTACGCGTGCTGTCAAACTCGTAGAACGCCACGAAACGCGTTAGCAAAGTATTAGCAGCTGTGGGCAGTTCCTTGTGGACGATATTTTGGTGGGTGCACGCTCGGTGGACTCCAGCCGTGTGCGTGCATTCGCCAGCCTAGTCAAGTGAATATTGCGCGTTAAAACAACTTATTCGAGCCCGCGGTCGAGCCCACGAAAGGTGTGCAACTACCCCAGTGGGAATAGGGAAAACTTGAGCGCAACTTTCACAGAAAAAAACTGTGGTTGATTCCCCTGTCACAGTAACCGGTGAAACAGGAAAGTGAAATGTGCAGCGAAATCTGCAACTGAGCATGATTTGCGGATCGGCGGCTGTCTTTTGGGTGTGCATTTTAAGTGACGTACTGCTGGCGGGTAGCTTCGCCAAAGGTGTGCTGGTGTAATTTTCCCAACGGATATGACATCAGTGAAATCTTGATGCGTGCCGGCATAAAACTCTTTCGAGTTAAAATATAAAACCCGAAATCGAACAACCCTAAGCATAACCAGAGTCCTTCAATGCTTTAAAGCATTGAAGGACTCTGGCATAACGTACTCTTTAGTACTAAAGGTTGCTTCCCCGCAAGAAGACCCTGTGTGCAGGGGTGCACTCTTTACAGGCATATTGTTTCGTTGTACTGGCGTCATTTTCGTGACGGATATGACGTCACTCAAATCTTCGTGTATCCCCCGCAAGAAGGCCCTGTGTGCAGGGGTGCACTCTTTACACGCCTATTGTTTCGTTGTACTGGCGTAATTTTCGTGATGGATATGACGTCACTCAAATCTTCGTGTATCCCGGAATAAAACACTTTCGTGTTAAAAGACGAAAGAACAACGATGGCAGGCCGAGCAAACGCGTCTACAGCAGAGCAATGGAGATTATAAATGCAGCGTCAGCCGGTGCAGTGGCGTCGGAAAGGACTAAAAACAACCAAACAAGCAGTAATAAATTCGGCACGCGGAATCGGCGCGCATGGGCAGGTCGCCATTTGTAAAGCCGGTTGTGATGATGACCGCGACCGGCTTTATAGATAGCGACCTGCCTATCACAGGCGGCGTCGTGATGAGGGCGACCAGAAATATTAGTGTGCCACGCTTGTATACACGACATGAATATCACGCAGAACAAACGCGCATCATGCCCTTACCGACATTCAGGGCTCTATTCTTCGGTTCAGCACCAACAAGTTGCCACACCGCATTATATACCCCCTCCCCTTCCCCTCCCTAAAAAACAACAAAAAACAAAAGACACGTGCCTCCCACCAGACACTATTAGTGACCCTGTGATAGGTACGTGCTCACCATGACATCGCAGAGAATACCGGAACAAACGCGTTCGGCCAACACTGAAAGAACCGCGCATTCCTCAAAGCGCTACGATGCCAAACGGCCATACCACAAGCCCCTCCAAACTTCTCAGCAGTGAACAATAGGTCACCGTCACGGGCGCACAAACGCATTCTTCCGAGCCAACAACGTTAATGATAATGTCATCTACGTGTTCCTTTCCATGACGTGGTCTCATAGGCGTCGGGAAGATAAAGAGGTTATTCCAAGGCCACCGCAAGGACGCTGCGAGATCGTTGGCTCAGAAAGTGTTTGTTATGTATGGAAAGGGGGGGGGGTGATGGAATTCTTCGATGACAGATGCGACGTCATGACCGAAAGTGATGTCATCACTGATAAGGTGGCAGAAAGTTATGTCGCTTGCGGGTTTGCGACGACACAGATTCGTTGCAGTTGTAGTTATCAACAAGAACGCCAGTGTAGTGTGGTGTAGTGTAAGTGGCATGGCCCCTGAATTAGGCAATCCTCCGCGGCCGGGAAAGGACTAAAAGTATGATAGGTAGCTCGTAAGAGGGGCCCTGCAGAACCACATCACCACGTTTGTTGGTTTGACATCACGTCGTAACCAGTGAGTGTGTGCCGTAATTGTTTGATGTACAAAGTTATTTGCAGTATTTCATTATATCAGAGTCCTTCAAAGCATTGAAGGACTATGATTATATTAAGGGTTTCCATTCATGAAACAATCGAACAAACGTTTTTGTTGAACAAATGTGTTTGTCCCAGACCGAGTTTACTGCATGTAAAAAAACTGGCTTCGTTATAGGCAGTACTTATCAAAAAGCGGGTTTGATTTACTTTGTGTGCTGGGCAGAGAGGACCGTGAAACATTTAGGATAAATCGATTTTGTTGTAAGGAGACTTCACTCAGTTTTTAGTCGTTTCTGCTGCTGAGTGTCTCATAGCCGTTTTGTCGCGTTCCTGTCAATCCCTTGCGAGGACACGTTCAAAACCATACCTAGCATACCCTTATACACAGTTGATTTCCCGTGACCAACAAATGTTATTTCGTGAAAATGCTGGTTTTACTACCATTGAGCCAATATTTTATATGACAAAGAACGCAAACAAACCCGTCTGACTACTGTGGCTATGTTGTGTCAAACTTCTGTGACGACTTCTGTAGCCCTTTTTCCATGAAACTGGGCTTGCAAAACATGTTATGTGAAAAAACCCCAGAGGAATGCCATTTGATAAGGCACATCGAGGTCTACCCGAGAACATAGGATGGATGCATCATTTACTTCTAAGGACGCCCAAGGACGGCGTATTCGCTACGTTATTTTTGTGCACTTAATAACGGCGTTTATAGAACAACATGGGCATAAAAATGTGCGGAGTTGGCGGAAGGGAGCAGCCATAGTGAGTGTATTTGGAAAGCACGGCAAAAGCCACTTCGTGAGGAAAATGGACTCCAAGGGTCGATTTTGCAGTAGTTGCTTCTACTTCCAACATAGCATTTTCTCTTGTTTACTGATGGTTTGGAGCCTTCGCCAAGGTCGCCCTTCGTCAGACTAGCCGTGGCAGATCACTTTCCGCAGCATTTTTCCAATTTAGTGCAATAAAAGCTCATCAAACTCTGTGTTTGCTTTGGGATGTATTCAGCTTGGATCAATGTGTAGAATGTTTTCAGGACGATGTTTATCAAATAATGGGCACAGCCGTGTTGTAGATACTCAGATACTCCTTGGTACTCGTAGAGTAGCTGTTCACCGGCCGAAAACTCTACGCAGTGGCGCAGCTTCTCGATCGCAGTGGCAGAGCCGTTCGATTGCCTCCCCCATTTTGTCGTACGGCCGTGACAGTGTTTTCGACGACGCGCACGTATGGCTCTCAAGGCATCGCTCGTGCCCTGTGCGTTCCTGTTGTGTACTGCTCCGCGCAATCGGGGTTCTCGCGCGAATACGCCCACGCGTGCCGGTCGCTGGAGCACCCGATTCTGTTGGCGGCCGGCAGCAGTTTTTGGAGTGCGCGCGCCGTGAGTCCTCGTTGCGCCTATCAGGACGCCCCGTGTCTCCGCCGGCCCCATTAACTGCTGCCGCTGACAGAAGACTCGCGGCGACCGACTCAGCGGACCAGCGCCCGCGCCACTGGTCTCGTCGCCTTGACTCTTGCAGACACTTCGTCAATGCTCTCGCGGGTATATACTCCAAATATATTCAATATCTTATGCGCATCTGCATCTTCATCTTCAAACCCTTAACACACATTTAATGGTGCGAAAGTAACTGCGGAGAATGTAGTCTTAGTTCCGTTTTCCAAGTAATTTGAAGGAGCTCAAATGTATAGGTCAAGTGACGTGTATTAGAGCGAAAAGCTCTCTAGGGGATTTTTAGCTTTGTAACCGCAATAACCAACTGTCCCGTCTTGGCGCGTTGGTTCTACTTTCCCGAGGTTTCGCTAGGCAGGCAGCAAACACTGACGCGACCCAGAAATAGCATGGCGTGACCTTGTCCGGCTGCGACGCCGCTAGTCGCCGTCGACAGGACACCTCGCGTTGCATTTACGTACATTCGCAGGTGCTTGGAACTCTGCAGGGAAGCTCTATATATATATATATATATATATATATATATATATATATATATATATATATATATATATATATATATATATATATATATATATATATATATATATATATATATATATATATATAGAGAGAGAGAGAGAGAGAGATACCTTTCTGGCCTTAATGATGGAACTGAACTGATTGAATCATGCACCTTAATAAAACGGGAAATAGTGAAACAAAGTTGAAGTGCTTACGTACTGTAGTGTAACCTCTTCCCCAATAGTTCACCTTTGGGTAGGACTCGTCTAGGCCTTTCACTATGGATACTACGGTGGCGATGAAGATGGCAATGTCTAGCTGTGCCTACGTAAAAATGTACACTTACTTACGAATAAATATTTACTCAGTGCAAGCCATACTTAATATTCAACGATAAAAATATAAGGACCGAGACATCGACAAGATAAACATTTTGTTCTCTAAAATCTGGCAGGACTACAAATATACAAATATAGCGTAGCGAAGATTGTGAACACCAGAAGATGGAAACTTTCCCAATAGGATGTTTTTTTGTCATTTCAATTAATCTATTATGCCTGAATTCATTTTTTCTCTCTTAAATAAACTAAATTGAATGATGTATCTGGTATACTAGTGCATAAGTCATGAATAACCATATGACGACTTTAAATGGCCCGTTTATTCGAATTTTTAATCCTTTCATGAAGAGCTCAGAGCGATCTCATTATATGCAATTAGGATTGTTAAGTATATTATAATATGGCGCAATCATTAAACTATACTTCAAAAGAATCTTAGCTGCATTTCTCAATGCAGTCTAGGATAACTTCATTAGAAAGTGAGAACCTTTTATTGAAGTTATCCTACATTTCCGGAAGGTGAAAACTTGATCTCGTATTCATATCTGCGCCACAGATGTGCAATAATGGCTTGTCCTCCCTCGAGTGCACTCACAAGGGGTGTTTCTTTACTTGAACAGGTAAACATGTCAATATCCAATGACTCTAATTAAAACGTCAATGCACTTTGGTAGGTCCTTGCTGAAGCTATTGCATTTAGTGAAGGAACGAGACGAAAAGGGAAAATTACCCATTTCGTGGTGATTCTAGGGTGTTACAGGGTACCATACTTTTATGCTGCTCCAGTGGGCGAAATTTTAAATCTGCCTTGAGGTGCCCACGTTACACCTGGACATTATGAAGCACGTTCTATAGCGAACAATGCCCAGATGAATTAGAGCATTTGGTGACCCTCGCAGTCTGCCAAAATATTATACGGACAGCGTTTTTTGCGATTTACTTAAAGGGGCCATGAAGAGAAAATACAACTTCGTTTAATTTGAAAGAACTAGGATTCAGTATCTCACTCAGTTCCATTAGAGCCACAAAAGGTGTTTTTTAACGAAAAAAAGCAAGAAGTATTTCAAAAATTTCAAATTTTGCGCCACAGTGACGTGTTATGAGCAAGAATGACGTCATATGGGCCAACAACAAAATATAATTTTCAGTGGGTTAACTGCACGCTAGCATTCAAATGATGCGGTCAAATGGAACTAGAGGCCCCATTACAGACGTCCAGTCATGTGTCGTCGCGACAGGTCTGTTAGGCGGTCGCCAATCGCACAAATAAGGTTCTGTGACGTCATAGAAAAGTTGCGGGAAATTGGCTAGGGGGTCGCGACTGCTTCACACGTTTTCTCTAATATCTCCGTTATTTTTTCGAAGATTTCAACGATATTGGTATCATTGTTATCGGGACTCAGCAGTCTTTCTAATCAACCCAACTTGTATTTTGTCTTCATGGCTCCTTTAAACAGAAATGACGTTTTCAGGGTTAAAAACTGAACTCGCGAACTTGTGGGCACACCCCACCCCTTAGCGACAACGCGTCGGCCTTCTCGTACGGGTGAGAACATCGGGTTTAGCCATTGAAATCTTAGATGTATTCGGTGAGAGAAGTACGAAAAATATTCACAGAACTACGCTAAACTAGAGGACTAAGTGCGGCTTTCCAGTTCGTCGCATTTTTTGACGATGTTGAGTGTTCCGCAAGGTATTTCCCTCTAATTGAAATGAACAGTTTTTTTTCGTGTTCCATGGGGGTTGCTCCACCAGGTCCTTGTGTGAGAGTTCATTTTTGTCCAGCGCATCGGTGTTAAAATGGCTTTTGCCTTCTCTTTTTTGTGTGTCACCATTTTGCAGCGTTTAGCATGACGTCGAAGAAAGTCAAAATACCAGCTACTCAACCCAATGCACAGGGCACAGGAAGGGCTGCGTCCGCGCCTTTCTGTTGTTTCCAATCCTCTTATGTATCTTTGAGCTCGGGAACGGGGGAGGGGTGCAACTTTTCACGAATAATTACACTAAGATTCCAGAACATACTGCAAAGTGCTTTTGCAGAATTTAGAAGGTTGCTGTAGGAGCATATCCCGTCTGTAGACTGATTTAACCGTTTCTTAAAATTTCCCATTGTGAGCGAGATTGCCGTGGACGTTGCTCTTTGCTATTTGCTAGAAGTGCGAATTTCGTCCCACCATCAGTTCCTCCTCTATACGCTGGGTCGACAGCATGAAACAAAAATACCGTGACAGGTACTACCTTTTTACCCACACATGTATGGCTTAACAAACAAGTATTTCCATGAATGTGGCCGTGACGCATTCGCGGACAATAATTGCGACGCCCACCAAGGACGACGACCTTGTTCTAAGCGAGCACGCGATAACCAGAATTAGCAGATCACGTGACTGCGAAGGCTAGCTGCTTTATCTTATGCTAATAAAACTGTTGCGCAGGCACCTCGACGTGACATTGTAAGCGAAGGGAAGGATGGAATAAACGCGTGACTAGAGCACGCAACTTCGCACCGGTGCACTTCGCACCGGTGCAGACAGGGGAGGTTTCACCCCCCCTGTCTGATTATCTTGGGCGACGATTAACGTGCGAATCTGAAACCTATTTGCAGAAGGATTAACGACCGACATCGCAATTTCTCGCCACACCGCTTTCTGAACGTGCGAAGTTTCTATTAAGTTCATCCACTCCACTCCCCGTAAACGGACGAGAACTGACGAAGATAAATCCTTGTGCCGAAATGATGGCATAGGGCTGAGGCCTCCCCTTATCCAAAGTTTTGTCTCCTGTTCGCGCACCATCTTCTAAGCTTTATTATCCTCTCTAAAACCAGCAAGCTAGTTAGTTCCAGCAACATCCCACTCATACATGATTCGCTTTTCTCTCGTTGCGGATATGAACGTCACAATTACCTGATAGACCTAAACCTACGTCTTTGCGTTGTTTTGCCAAGGCCAGCCATCGAATTTTCTGTTTCTGCCCACACTGTAATCTGTCCTTGCGGTGCTCCAGTTTGGTGCGGTGGAGAGATTGACAGGTGGGGAAAGATAAAAAGATGACAAAAGCTGGCCAGACACTCTGGCAATCTTAAAGCAGTTTTAGTTGGATGATAGTGCCCGCCTGGGCGATAATACTCTCGGGAGTGAAAAAGAGGGGTAACATTCTGTAACCTCCTCCTCCTCCTCCTCCTCCTCCTCCTCCTCCTCCTCCTCCTCCCGCCATCATCATCATCACCGTCGTCGTCATCATCATCCGACTCCTCCTTCTCTTCATCCCCCTCAGCTTCTACAAGGTTGAAAAATATGGCGATAAATGAGCCTTGAGAGAGCGATTACACAACAACGATATGGATCAATAAGAGCGAGGTATGCGTCGTTTCCTCTTCCATCCCCTCCCTCTGCGGGTGGGTGTACAAAAAGTCGCCCTCAAAACGTGGCGGTTGAACGCCAGGCTATCGAGATCGGCCGTATCAACCGGATATGGATAAACGTCACTTTTCTTTTTTAGGTGTGTTATATACAGGGTCCTTTTGTGTTAACGGTTGGTTTTTGTTAGCGGCGCAGTATATGAAGCTGTGCCACCCTACACGCACCTGCCGGTGATTGTGAGAGCACAGCTTGATTGACAGCTGTCATTGGCAACTGTCGACCAGTTTTTGTGCCTTGATTGTTGATAGCCGTCATTGAAAGCTGTCAGCCAGGCCGCTCCCATTTACATCATTGAACGTATAGCATAAACGGTGCTGATTCTGACGAAAAACTTGTTATTGAGCCCTAAGATGGCCTGCCGCGGCAGCTCAGTGGCTGAAGAGTTGTGCTGCTGAGCCCAAGGCCCGCGCGTTTGCCAACCCTGCGACGGCAGCCGTTGTTCCCATGAAGGCGAAAAGCGAAAACGCCCTGTGTGTCTAGACTTGGACGCACGATAAAGATCGCCAGGTGGTCAAAATTGATCCGTGGCGGCAGGGGCCTCCAATGGAGTCCTGGACTGAGGGCCCCACACCACACTAAGATGCTGTCAATAAAGTTTATCCTCCTCCTCCTCATCCGGAGCCCCCCATGACGGCGCCCCTCATAGCCCATGTTTAGCTTCGACTCTTACATACCTCCCAAGAAAAAAAAAATATAAAAATTACCATGAGATGGAAACCAAAGTTTGAACTTATCGTCTCAGAAAGAAGCATGCATTTACTTCTCCTCTACAAGGCGTGAGGGCAGCGAACAGGGAACATGCTATGGGAATGCTTGGTGTATTCGACGTCCGTCGATCGCGGATGCCATCGGACAAAGTGGGACATATTTGTTTCAAGCGAGATGCGGAAAACAAACTAAAAAGGTCAAGTACCCGCACGCACTTATCGCGCGGGAGACTTCGCCACGCCACACAGCGTGTCGCGGTCGGCCTCGACAGCTTGCCGTGTACAAAGTTCCGAACGAATGGACAGAGGGAATAGGAAAAAAAAATCATTGCGTCAACACGGCAGAGAACATGGTGCAAATCTGTACTCGAGAATCACGATTGTTCGGAGATTTCACGCATTAAACGAGTGCTGATCGGCAAGAGACCAGCAACACTTCTCGTATACTTCCTCTTATTTCTCGCTTGTTGAACATGAAAAAACGAAAGAAAGTACAACGAGGATGCCCTCACTGTTTGTGTTTGTAGAACCACCGAGCTATGCTGCCACCTTCTGTAAGTTTAATAACTGTGATACTTGCGTTAAACTTCCTTTCGGACAGTGTATTCATCATCATAATATTCAGTTTCTTTTTTTCTTCTTCTTCTTTACCACCCTATCACCCCCACCACTCCCACCACCACCACCACCATCATCATCATCACTACCACCACCACCACCACCGTCACCATCACCACCACCATCATCATCACCATTACCCACCGGTTGGTGTCGGCTGCAGGACGACAGCCTCTCCCAAAGATTTTAGGACGCTCCTATCACGAGTTAGCCGAGAAGGATGTTTTCCCCGGAATTTTTTGGACCATCCCTGCATTGAGCATACTTGGTCTTCCCTCATTTCATTTGCCATCCCTTCGCAACTATTAGTTAACGGGATGACTGAAGGCAGTGCAAGGAAGAGACCATGTTTTACTGTTCAGAAATTAGTTTTCTTTTGTACTGCTGCGTAGAATTGACATGGCCGACTGAGGACATGCGTGCATACGGCGCACAGAGACGAAAAACGTCGGAATGATATGCGCGTTATCTTTAAAACGTGGTAACTGACACAGCCAATGTATATCAGTGCCGCCTTCTTCAGCACTCTAAAACAATGAGCCGCACTGGATATCAATGCAGCATATCTAATGCAGCCACACAAGGTGAATGCGGAATGTTACCATGCTTGACTGCTACCGCACGGAGTTGGAAGATATATGCACGCAGGCCCAAGATGGGCCCCAAATGGCTTTAACGGTAGGCACAAGCTGTTTAATTTTGCACGGGATAACGACCAAATGATAAACCGTGTTACTCGTAAGACCAGTAAACAGACCGGTTGAAGACGCCTGATATTGTTTTTTTTTGTTTTGGGTAACTTGTTTTCAAAGCTAAGCTTTCTATGCGTCACCTGTGCCGTTGTTTCGCCATAACACACTGCAGGAATGCCTACTGACAGGTACATCAAGCGCCCCAAGAGAAAAAAAAGCATGAAAAATGCTTCCCGTGGTCGCAATCGAGCTTGGGTCCAACGCGTTATTTAGCCGACGTCTATCCGATTACGCCATCCCGACACGGTCTAAGTGTTTTTAATTTGGGATTTTACTCTGACTCAGATTGCACTGATGAAAGCTTCGGGTTTTAATTATTTTTCTCTGATGGCAGGGGCTTTGGTTTTTTGTTTAATTGATGGAAGCATTACAACAGTAATATTCAAAGGCATGATGTCTGTGTTCTTTTACGGCTCCGTCCGTCACCACTGATGAGTCAGATGATACGATTCCGTCCTCAGTTCGCTGTTTAAGTTAGGGAGGAATAGAATGAAAGTCCACTGCACTCTCCCCCCTTCCCCCCCCCCCCCCCCCCACACACACACATGTATACGCGGTATTGCTAGATAAGATTTCACAGTTATTTTGCGCTTCTCGCACGGATTTCTTAACATTCTGACGCAGAGCGTTACGCGAGAACACCACTGCGGGGAGCTCGTCATTTGCGGAACCTTCTTTAACGGCCCACGTGGTTGCCTTGTCTACCAAAGCGTTGGGGTCGGTCGTTTTCGTACTGGCAATCGTAACACGCATCACTTTTTCAGACCTACCGACGCTCACAGACACTTTCAGGAGTAAAGCAAGACCAATATGCCCTTCCCGCTCACCGGAATCGCGTAAACACTTCAGACAATATGAGCAAGAAACAGCGTTCCAACACATTCCATCGTATGCGCTACAAGATATTTGTTACTAATTGACAATGGACACGACACATTGTAACATACCTGAGCGATAGGACGCTTAGAGAGGCCGCGGGCATGGGGAAGATTTTTCTTGAGATCGTCTGGAGCTTCGTGAAGGAGATCTCTACGTCACGGATGTCCAGACCGTGGAAGGCGCCATCCTCAACGAACTCGAGGGTGCCCCCCTGAATCATGACACGCGTGAGGGACTGGGGCATGTGCGAGAAGCTTCTGTCCAGCTTCGGGAAGTCCGAAGAAAACACCAGCAGGCGTTCCAGGTTCTTAAGACGCCCAAACGCGCCCCAGTTCAGAAACTCGAGTCCCCTACCGCGCTTTATCTCGATCATGGTCAGGTTATCGTCGAAACTGTCGAACAGGTTGTTCGTGGTCGACAAGTTGGAGAAATCTGCGAGGTAGGTGTACAGTTCGCTGATATGGACACTGTCGAAGGCGTCCGCAGGAATTTCCGCCATGGTGTACCTCGTCAGTTCGAACTCGAACACGAAGGAACCGCGGAGCGCGGTGAGAGCAGTCTTGAGCGTCCTCTGGTCCGCGGACTTGCACTCGACGCGCTCGTAGTTGTGGAAGTTGAAGCATGTGCAGGGCCGTATAGCTTGTTTCCTGGGACACGCAGCGCATGCCGGGCTCGGGCACAGCAGCTGGAAGGCGACGAACAGCGGCGGCACGAGGAAGGTCAGCTTAGCAACAGAGCGGCGACGCGATCGTGGCTGAGCATCGGAGGCGGCCATGAGTGCACCGTGCGGCGGCGGCAGAGGCGGCAGTTTTGATGAAGATAGCGCGGATTGGGGCCTGCGTGTCTGCACAAGAAGTGTGGCGGGCCTCTGGGCGGCCGTCCTCGTTGTCGGGTCGTGCTGAGCCGCTTCCCGTGCTTTCTGCTGTCGCCGGCGCTTGCTGTCACAGCCGGTACCGAAAAGAATCGCCGGCGAGGAACGAGAGGGCGAGCACTGGCGGACCTCGCTGATAATGTTCGAGCCGCCTCACCTGGCTGCTCCGCTGTGTGCCGCTCTTCTTTTACCTTCGTTCCCGTTCGGACTGCGTCCTTCGCTCTTTCGGACCCGGGGAGTTCCGGAGCTCGCACGCGGCCAGAGCGGGCGAGCGTGTCGCCCCCAATGTCCGGGCCGGGTATTAAGCCTCCCGCCGATAACGGGACAGCCGAATTTCGCAGATACGACACCAGGTAGCGGAAGATTGCGGATGAACGGCACTTCAACACTGCAGGCGAGAGCTCGATACAGAAAAAAGAAAAGGAAAGAAACGAGCCTGCCGGTCTCCTTTTCTCTCTTTTTTCTCCCTCGTCTGTGCCTTAACGAATCGCTCCTCTACGAGTCTACGACAAGAAAAGCAGCCAGAGCGTGCCGGTGTTACGCGTTCGTGAAGACCGTCGGTGGCATGCCTGACGGCATTCCCTGATATCTGGCGCGCCCGGACCTACGTGCGTGCGACGTGGGTTCAGTGTACATGTGCCCGAGCTGGTCGCTGTATTTTGTGCGCTGCCATCGAACTGGTTCTATGTGGCGCATCCGGTTGGTAATTTTATGTCGTTTCCGCCACGCTGTACATTCTTTAAAATCGCCGTCGGTCTGGTTCACCACTACGAATCAGAGAGGCCAATTATGCTGTCAAACGCGCGACGTATAGGCTCACCCGATACACGGCCTATTATTTGATTACAAAGAAATATGATCTGCGATGTCACATTATGAAATGTCAACCTGACGTTTTGAAGTGGTGCTGCAACAGTGCATGCCAGTAGCGCTTTTTCAGAAATTAACGATATGCTTAAAGGAAGTGTCTAAGATAATAAACAAAAAATTACTCACTGAGCTATTAAATACACAAATTATCAAATTATAAAGGTACCCAAGTAGCATGCGGATTACTGAAGAAGTATTTCATTGCGTTCAAGACAATTGTACATTGCAAATGTTGAATGAGCAAGAAAAATCTGTGCATCATTATTACGCTTCGTAAGCAAAAAAAAAGAAAAAAAAGCAGTGGACTTAATTACCAAAACACATTTGTGCCCTTTCTAAAAGAGCTGCTTTTAAACATTCGCTCGAGACAGTACCTCTTCGTGACCATATCGCCGTTCTATTCAGACGCGCCGAGGGCCACAGCAGCCTCGTGTTTGAGAAGAAACTTGGAGAGGCACGGGTCCTTCAATATCGACCTCACATCACTGTTGTACTAAAAGTAGCCGCGTAATTCTTGCACAAGTGCACTTTCACCCTTGTCCACCAACGGGTTGCTGAAGGAATTAAAGTGGTCGCCTTGTGCCAAGCCTTATCGACTCAACAAAACTTGTTGCTGAGCTAGTTGGTGAATACTTAATACTTGGTAATACTTAAAGAAAGAAGGAAAGGGGGCGCAAACTAGACGTGAACGAAGAAGAAAAGATGAGACATATACAGGCATCAATATGTTTCATTTTGTCTTCTTCGTCCACGTCTAGTTCGTGCCACGTTTTCTTCTTTCTTTTTTATCAACTCCTTTCCGTTCATACCTGATTTTAGGTCAGACCAAGGATGGGTCAGGAGCCAGGGTCTACTGTCATGGGCGTCATGATTATGGTTTTTAACATTACAGCACACACAACAAGGGAGACACTTAAAAAAATCATAAGCCGTTCCCCACTGTGAAGGGGCGTGACCAGCGAAGAATTTAAGCACACGACATAGAGGTGACACATAATTAGGCACAAAGTTTACGCGGTTGAACGGTGTTAAACCAAGTTCGTCGAGCGTTAGCTCGGTTTCTACGCCGATAGCGCGCAGAGAACGTGCTCACAACTGTACCGCAAGATAAAACACAGACTCTGCTTGGCATTGTCGGCGCTGTAGGCGCGAACAAATGGTGAACTTGGGTGCAGCCAGCGCCCCCTTGTATCATTTTCTTATGGCACTGATCCTTACTCTTTCCCACCATTCCCCTCTCCATACCCCTCCCTTGGAACAAACGAACAATTAGAGGCTTTCACGGCGCAACCGCACAAGGCGCCGGGTTGACCTTGGCTGATCTCGAAGGTGGGATTGACGGTACGAGGAACGAGTCGTTTTCCGGGTTCGCTTAATACATCTTTACACCGGAAAACAGTCCACCCTGTTAAAGTGTGTTGAAAAGTATCCTTCAATTAGAAAATACCACCTGAAAGTATTGAAGTCCCCCCAAATATTAATAAAATATAAAAATGTTCGCAAAAGTATCTAGAATGCACTAACTATTCTGAGTAGACTATTTCAGATACGTACACGTCAGGTGCACGAATGGCGACATCACACTGTAGCACGAGGGCGTATTTTCTTTGCGACGAAAGAAAGTCCACGGCTGCAGTACAAGCACAGAACGTCGCTCTAGTTGCGACATCTTCGGCCGCATGAACTTAGAAGCACCCGTCACTGTAGAATCTACGTCTTCCGCTACTTCGAAACGTTAACCTGTGGAATCGAGTGTCTGAACGCAACGAGAACAAACGTGGAGCTGACGACGAGCACAGCTGCAGTAGCCAGCCCACCGATTCCGTCACTTCTACTTCTCGGGCGGGCAGGTTGTTCGGGAAATGATTGACAAACTATGAGTCGGAGTAGTGACGTAGTTTAACCCCGTTTGTGCGGAAGAGGTCCATTCTGCTCTCTTGAGAAGCAGAGTGGAAAGAAGAAAAGCGAGTGAAAGGGAAATTTACATTAAAGCACAACCCATGCTCAAGTAACAACAAATCCACCGGTCTCTAATCCCATACAACCCTTAGGAAAACAATAAACGTAACAGCAACCACAACTAGACAGTTACCAGACGAAAAAGGGCATTCTCCTTTAATAACCGATTATCTCTTTCAAGGTTTGCACCGCAGGCCGGCATCCTTTTACTTGGAATTCACACGCAACTACCATAAACCTTCAAGGCTTTATTGAAGCACTCTGATAATACTGTATAACGTCCACATCTAAACCGAGCAGAGGTAAAACAGAATTCATTCATTATTATGAGTACAATTCTTCCAAACGCCATTTTGGACGGCAATTGTACTGAGCTTGTGTGTGTAGTGAAGACAGTGAGCGGTCCCAACGAAGCTCATAAATAACCTGTTAGTTGGATTCATTGAAGGAGGTATGATCCGTTCTACGTGATTTACGTGCCTTGACTAACAGCCTCAAGTTGTGGGTGTAAAAATGGGATTTGACTGTAGTGAAGTTAAACAACCTGGTTTTGTGTAAGAAGTAGCAAGTCGGAATAACCAGCACCGAGTTTCTGAGTTGGAAATATGCGTACCGACTAATTCCGGCAACTATATGCACATGGAGATGGTTAGTCTAATGCAACAAGCTACATGATAGGTTTTACAGAAGGCACTCCTTTATTAATTAACTTGTATCCTACGCCCGTGTTTTAGCTTTGCGTGAGTGGAACGCCGAAGTGTCGTGAATGCTGCAGCTTCCAAAGTGCATTGTCCTAGTAAGCCATCCGACGCCGATGCCCCTTGCAGGCGATGCTAAGCTCTGAGTGGTTTCTTATTAACTACGAGTCGACTGCCGCATGCCAGACGGCGAGCTACACGATACGAGAAATGCAACCATTTTTACGAGCTCAAAGAACAGGTTGCTGATTTGGAAGCTGGGCTGGTTGGTTCATAGTTTAGAGGAAATAAAACCATCCCCATCTCTCATCCCCCATTAAGACATAAAATCGTAACAGTATTTCCCAATGAAAGCAAATATTTCCTCGAATGAGCGAATAATATTAGAAAGATCAACAAAAACCTTCTTGGAAATGGGTTTTACATTCACATGCTTGAAAATAATGGCCAAAACATGAGCGCAAACATCGAGGAAATTTCCGGGTAAAGTAAACAGAAGATGACACAACGACGCCAGCCATAAATCGGAATTTCAGCGGATTTCAGTCGTGGAACGACGAAAATGGCCGGCCGAAAACAAAGAGATTCTGCGATTTTGATACATTCGTTTTCACACTGTCGCCGTTTCTTTTTTGTGTACAATACACAATTTTCGCCTTTGTAGAGATGGTGAGACTATATTGAAAACCATGTTTTTTTTTTGTTTGAGTGTGAGAGAATAGCTTTGTTGCCTGAGGGGGCATGAATTCCCTGGTTGGGGGAGCGGGGGAAGACAGGGACACGGAGACAGAGAGAGAGAGAGAGAGAGAGATAGAGAGAGAGAGAGAGCGAGAGAGAGAGCGAGCGAGCGAGAGAGAGAGAGAGCGAGAGAGAGAGAGAGAGAGAGAGAGAGAGAGAGAGAGAGAGAGAGAGAGAGAGAGAGAGAGAGAGAGAGAGAGAGAGAGAGAGAGAGAGAGAGAGAGAGAGAGAGAGAGAGAAACGACTTAATTTTTTTCCAGAAAGCCAGAAGGGGAAGGAGTGGGATTTCCCTGGTCTTGTTTTCAGTCGTCGGCCAAAAGTCCTTGACCCCTGGCGGCTTCTTCAGCTTCTTGGATCAGTAGTTGTTGTAGTAGTTCTTCGGAGCTGAGCAGCGCCGTCTCCCACTGTTCTTCACTAAAGATGTTTATTCTTCGTGTGCTTTTTTGCTTTTCTCTGCATGCCCATTTTATGTGTTTGAGGTCTGCCCTTTGGCCGCATGTTTTGCAAAGATCGCTGACCGACCCGGGGTAGTAGTAGCTATGCAGGAGTGGGTTAGGGAAAGTTCCTGTCTGTATTTGTCGCCAAGCGATGGCCTGGGATCTATTGAGGGACACGGAAGGAGGGAATGATCGAAGAAGTTTCACGGTTCAAGGTTGTGCGATTTGTGCAAGGTTCGTGAGGTCACCAATCACTTGAAGTGGTAGAGAAGATTTTTGAATTGCTGGGTTCCGTGAAAATCATTCAGTAGATCGCAGGTTCTGCAGAGAGACAAGGGCGCAAGAATGGTTATGACAGGGGTCGGTCCAGGTTGTTACGCCAGCGTGCATAGTCCACTGGTTAGTGAATGTTCATTTATTCTCCCTGGCAATGCAAAGGCCTGCTCGAACGCGTCTGCAGGAGGGGAAGGGAGTTCCTATAGTGGCTCGCCACCAGTCGTGAAGTGCGTACAGTGCCATATCAAATGATACAGATTAGGGGTGCATGTATGACGACTAGAGACCGGTGTTTATACAAACGCCTATTCTGTTCTTTGCGCTCCTATCGCGCCATTTCGATATATGAGCACGAATTAGAAGTTAAGAAGGGCTTTTATGGTGTTTTTATAGTGCCTATAAATGCCTATTTTACTGTTTGTGCCAAAATGCCTACTAATTCCTATAAATGCCTACCTACAAAGCCTATTTTCAATAGCGGCGCCTATGTCAACACAATTTAGCCTCAAATTTCGCTTTCGGGTGCACTTCGAGGTCCTTATTCACGTTTTTGCGCAGCATTGAGTGTTCAGAACTCTATGGGATTCAACCTAGTCCTCCAGTTCAACCTGTAGCAGGGCTGACCTCACCAGTTCTCATTAAAGATACTCTCTCTCTCTCTCTCTCTCTCTCTCTCTCTCTCTCTCTCTCTCTCTCTCTCTCTCTCTCTCTCTCTCTCTCTCTCTCTCTCTCTCTCTCTCTCTCTCTCTCTCTCTCTCTCTCTCTCTCTCTCAGTTCAACCAACTCCCAGAAAACAACCGCTAGTACCAGAAGAATGGGATGATCATTCTCAGCGACAAGAGGCGCAATTTTGAATAACAAATCTGGAGATGGTGGTAGTTTGTTATTGTTTCCAAAGTTTTCTCAGTGATTCTTAGGCTACGTTCCTGTGCTGTCCAAAGAGATTTCTTGAAACATGCGCACTCGCATCCTCGTTTTTACAAGCCTACTCAAATGACACTACTTTCAGCGCAACGATTGAGCATCGCAAACGCCTTTGTTAGCAGATCAGTATATCGAAGAGTCAACGACGAAACATCCCTGCGCAGCTACATTTTCTTACGCCTTCAAAATCGCACTGCTGGTGGCTTTAACACGCGCTTTTCAATCAGAAATCTGTTCCGGTGCTGAACACCTTCTGAAAAACGCTCTTCAAATGTGTGAAAGTGTGTTTGCCAAATTTCGGACATCTTGATTGTTCGATTCGTATATAATTGTACATGAGAAAATTGCTAGGGATGTACATAACAGTCCTCACGTAAGAGAGTATTGATTTTTGATGAATCGTGATCTCTCTTGCGTTTACTATTTCTGTCTGTTCCTGATGCGTCGTAATTACATTTCGCCTGACCGACAAAGTAGCGTTTTTTTTTTTTTTAGTCAGCATTCACAGCTCGCAAGTAATTTTCATTCCTGTTTTTTATATGCGACGCCCGAGCAAGCGACAGTGGCCATTGAACATGAGTGTCAGCAGTGCGCTCGTTGAATTAAAACAATGGATCGCCATAGTTGAGCAGTTTTATGGGACAACCGAACGGCTTTGTTCAACCGTTGACGGCTTTGTGCCGTCATTAACAATAGCAATTTTGCTTTTCCTGTAGTACATACAGGTCGCGCATGTATTAGTTCGAAATTATTTGCATTTATGTAAAAAAAATATGGTGCCTAATTTCCGACGTTGTAAGCCTGAAACGGTGTTTTCCCTGCCTAGTTTAGGCGCCTAAAGCGCGCTTTCTTAATGCGTAAAGATTAGGCCTCGAATGTTGTTAACGGGCAACGTTGGATATGCGAGCTGGCTCCGTAGGTCCATTGGTGTACTGCATGACCGAGTAGTGCCGTGCTGGCATTAAAAAAAAAAATAAACGCTAGCTTGGGAACTATCTTAAAAAACCCGGTATCTCCCCGTTAGCAACACTGACTTAGACACCGCTCGATACGGCTTCTCGAATTCACAAACCAGAAAAATCAGAAACAATGGACCCTAACTATAGCGATACACAGGAAATAAAATATTCAAGAGAGCCGGCAAACTTTATGTGGCTTTTGGAGGACTCCGCGCCGATCAAAATCAAGCCCATGAGTACATCAAGGGGTGAATGTTGCAAGCGCTGCACGGCACGCGCTTCGCGTGCGGCGACTACCTAGCGTACATTGAGCAAAGCGGGCGAGGTGAGCTGAACTGTATGAGATTAGTGGTAGGATAGGGCGGCAGAGCAGACGACCATTCGTTTTGTGCTCAGACCATGGGACGCTCACTTGTGCTAGTAATCCCATGTGGATGTATGCAGCCTGTCATGCTGACGACCTGTACGCAACAGGCTGTGATCACCTGTGGTGTTAGCCTATTTGCTTTCTCACGACAATAAGCATGGCTCGAGATCTACAGTGTAGCTGGTGACAATATACAGCCACATTTTGTCCGGGTTCGATTGTATAGCTGGTCGGTAAATGCAACAGAACCAAACACGTCAGACATAAACTAAGCATCCACACACCGTAATGAGGCCCTTTTTATGCGCGTTCGAGTTCATATATGCGTTCTTATAAGGGGTGCGGGCATTGGAATAAAATGCGCATTGGAACATGCAAGGCGTGAAGAAAGAAGGAAGCATCTGAGAAAGCTATTTTGGATTACACTCTTACACGAAAAATAGCCTTCCCAAAACAGCACTGCAGCCGTGTGGGCGCCGTAGGATGGTAGATAGAGCGGGAAAAGAAAACTAGCGTGTGAGGTAGAAGACTAGCAAAGATTTCTAACGGATAAAATAAATCCGGGAACAGTCTACAAAACACGGAAGAAATTCTTTAAACTAGCAACCCGTTTCGGATAAGGAGGCATTAGACGATTAACATTGCTGCGTATTGGAAAGACCTTCCATTGCGAAGGACAATGAGCATTGTGCTCAAGAAAACCGCGTTGCAAGTGAGCCCACTAGTGTGACATCCACAAAAAAAAGAAGGCTAAAGCAATGCGTACAAATAAACACGCAAAGAACACTCTAGCGCAATCTGTACCTTTGCAGTGACGTAGGAAGTGCCTTCTTTTTTTGCTTCGAGACCACGTCTCGATATTGACGTGGACAGCAGGGTAGGAGGCCAAAAAGGGAGCCTCACTTACGTAAACGCAGCAGTAGAAGAATATGTATTCTTCGTGCTTCAAGCTTAGACTTTCCAGGGAACGGAGGCTCTTTCTCTCGCTGTTTTTGCAAAAAAAAAAAGAAATAACCAGCTCAAAAGTACCTCGTAGGCAATTTTTTGACCCAGTGTTTTTATTGTTTTATTCCTTCCTCTCTTTTGTTCTCGAACGAGCTATCGGGCCCTGTATAAATACCCTCTCGGGGCGGGCAGAAGGCACTCTTCTGCAGGCTCTCGGCTAAGAGAAAGCAAGCAGACCAGTGCAGCCATGAACCCCTTCATCACTATCGCCATCTTGGCCGCAGGTGAGGTTTTTCGGATTGTGCGCTTTGGTTTCGCTCAGCATTCGTGCGCTACTAACGGCACTTAGATAATAATGCTTCGAAGTCGACTTTAACATCAATTCTAACATGCGGGCTCAAGAGCGTTGCGAAAAATGCGCAGCATCGGTAACTAAAGTCCTAGGAAACAAGCTTTAATACCACCTAAGTATTAGCTCATCGGACATAATGAAGGACTGGGTTGCACCGTGTTGCGAGGTAAGAAGGAAAGAAGGGAGGAAGGGGAAAAGCCTTTCACAAGAATAGTGCATCATTAGATGTGTGGAGAAGGATGCGCGAATAAGCACTAGGTGAGATGTTGCGTGTAGATACTAGTTCCACAATTTAATAACATCAACAATCTTGATTAGCGTATGACAATCAATGAACTTTCCCACAGGGCACATCAACAACACACTTAATTGTTTTCTGACATTTTTTCCTGATGTCATGGTACAAAATCTGAGATTTTATGGGCACGGAATATTTTGAATTTTTCATCTGCTACTTTTAACTAATGGATAAATAAGCAAAAGACAACACACCATTTTGAGGTATCCAACGTTGGCCCTTGCTACACAAGGGAATATTGAAGAAGGACGCATTTTTACTTCCGGCGCATTTAAGAAATTAACAATATCAGCTGACACAACGAGGGATAGAAATTAAGTGCCCATGTAGTAGCACCTAAGAGAAGACAAGTAGCCGCACACGGAGAAATAAACCATACGTGCAACCCCTAGAGTAGTTGTTTTAACAATGCTCTTGTACGTAGAGTTTTTTATTTAACGCAAACAGGGGTTCGCCTGATTTAAGTGACAAACTACAATATAGATTCTAGTTGGTCTGCTTTGCCACAACTGACACGAAGGACCAATCGTTGGAAACAAGCGCTGGGTGGCGAAAATGACATGATTCGATTTAGAAAGCTGTCTCCGTTGTGACTTCGCAAAGTGCAAAGCGTAATTGCTCGCACTGCTTAATGTCCCAGCACTGATATTCCTGAAAAGGACTCACCAATAGCCGAATTTGCTTTGATAAGCGCTATGGCCGGTCATTATGTGAAGTTGTGGCGAAGAAGATGGACGGGGACCTCTCAGAGAGTTATTTTTATGCTAGGCTCTAGAGGTTATTCACTGTTTAAACCAGTTGAGCACCATGTACTATGCATATGAGAGGAAACGGGCTACCGTAAAATTAAATTGGTGGCAGCTATAAAATCGGTATTATACAACTCAGGAGTAAAAAAATGACATTAGTCTCTAGATTCTTATTACGTTTTCATTGTAAACAGAAAGCTAGGCCTAGTGCGCGGCGAAATGAAATAAAGATTGCGAATTCAGAGGTAGCCAGGCTGTCAACTTGAGCTTCTCAATTTAATCTAGAGAGGAAACTGTAGCGCTTCAATCGTGTGCACTCGTGGGAACAATAGGTAGCGTGTGAATCGGATCGGCGGCAAATGGCTACATGTATGGTGCCAAGGAGATCACCTGTCCGCGATGAACAGTTTGTTAATTAGATTTTCAGCATGCAATGACGTTTCATCAGCCGTTATATCTTCATATCTTCTTATCTGCCTTTCCTGCAAATTAGAAGCCGCAGAGCGCGCTCATGACTCACGGCCCAGCGTAGCGAAGGGAATAGCAGGGTGTTTGTAATGCCGTGGAACTAGAAATTTTTGTAAACTTTGAACTTGAACGGAGAGGGGCGCTACACCGTTCGGTAGCATATATATGCGGTATCTCAACCTAGCATTAAGGCGTGCGAGCAATCTGCGTTCGCGTTCGGGTATTTACTTACGCAGGTAATTTGTCCAGGAGCTAAATATAAGGCAGCGCAGTTGTCGTCTATGCGTAAACAGTCGGACGCATTGCGTTGCATTGCAGTTTTTATTTTTCTATGCCAGGATTGTATTAAAGAATACCTAAATAATTTATTTTTGTCATGTTATTACTAAAAGCAGAAATACTCTGTGAACTGTATAAGTTGTATACGAATATTTGTAATGTCCCGGTGAATTTTGCTGCATATGACAAACGCGTGACGCCTGTTTTTTCCATGTCAACACACATTTACTTGGAACCTTAAGTGGCTAAAACGAGAATTTCTCTGTGCAGAGTATGACTTATTTGTTACACCGCATTGCGACGCAGTTTTTGAGAGAAAAAAAAACTTAAACTACGTTACTGCAAGGCCATTGGCAGCCGTGCCAACTCTGAAGTGAACACTGGTGATTTCATCGCACCCTCTGAGCCCTTTTCCAGACTCGCGTCGACAGTAGCCACAGAATAAACCATAGATAAGACTGGCAAACTCTATGACTCGCAAAGCTCGTGAAGAAATGAGACGAATGAAGGCTAGCAAGGCTAATTACTCATGTGTGGAATCGAAATTTTACGTTTCGCTTCCACTGTCACCGGTAATCTTCATTTACAAGACAGATTGTCTAGCACATACTGACATGGCTGTTGCGCTTACGTAATTGTCTTGATTGAATTTCTGTCTCTTCATGTGTAAAATAATTAACCGCTGCAACAAACCTGGCATCTTGGAAGCTTGAGCCTGAATATACCAAAATTTATATTTCAGCCTCTCTGGCCAATGCGTCAACCAAGGATGGTCTTGGTGCCAATGGCCCCGTCGCCGCTGGACCGGCCGGTGGACCAGGCAGCAGATTTGGCCCGAGTTCCGGCCCCAGTGGTCCCCTTGGCGGTTCGCCGAGTGGTGGCCTAGGAGGACTTCCGGGTACCGGTTCTGGGTCTAGTGGACCCTTCGTTGTAGGAGGCTACGGCGGACCGAGCCCTGTCGGCGCTGGACCAGGATTTTTGCCGAGCGGACCAAGCTTTGGATCTGGGCCCTCCGGTAACCACCCTAGTGGTGGAGCTGGATTTTTACCCGTCGGAACCGCTGGCGCTCCAGGAAGCTTGGGAGTCAGCCCCGTTGGCGTGTCTGGAAGCTCTAGCTTCGGTGTCGGAAGTGGGTTCCCCAACTTGCACCCTGGACAAGGAGCACAAGGAAGCAGCTTCGGACCAAGCGGTGCCTCTGGAAGCCCAAGTGTTGGCGTGGGACACGGAGCTGGAAGCCCTGGCTCCAGTTTGGGAGGAGCCCCCGGAAGCAGCAGCCCTGCTCTAAGTGGTCATCCAGGACTCGGCCTCGGAGGCTTTTCTGGCCTATCCTATGGCGGGCTCTGGGGTGCCCCGCAAGTTTATGGATACCCAGGATTCAGCTACGGATTCCCCGGTTATGGCCAAGGTTATGATGTCTACGGATTGGGAGGCGGATTCGGCGGCTACGGCCCCTTCGGTGTCAACGGTTTCTACTCTCCACTCAGCGGCTACGGCTTCGGCGGCTACGGCCTAAGCGGCTACCCTGCCCTCGGCGGCTACGGTCTCGGCAGCTACGGCCTCGGCGGCTATGGCCTCGGTGTCTACCCCTTCCTTGGTGGATTGGGAGCTGGCTACGGCTTTGGCGTCTCAGGTTTCCCCAGTAGCAGCGTTAGCCAGGGTTCCCTGGGTGGTGCAAGTCTAGGTGCATCCGGCGCTTCTGGTGCGGCAGGCTCCAGGTAAATATTTCATCAAGTGTTTCTAGTAACTATTTCTTTATGCATGGTGAAAGAGTAAGCCTTCCGCAACAGACAACACGCAGTGATATCAAGCTGCTTGGCATATTTTCCGGCAGTTGGTTGTTTTTGTTTTTGTAGCAAAACCTAAAGAAACGGAAATATGTTTCGCCCGAACGCAAATTAAATGTGCGCCACTTTGAAATATGGCAGAAGTATTAATTTTCGTGCGGTAAAATAGGGTAAAAAACATGTTGTAGGTAGCCTAAAAACGAGCTCCTGGCCGGCTTTTGAGTCTTGTTAAAATCGCTGTGACATTTCAAGGAAAACTTTACCTGGGAAGCTTTCAACTGTGCCTATAATTCGTATACTTCGAGCACGATGAGTAATTGTTAGACTTTGTGTTAGTCTTAAGAATCGATAGGTACACGTCGCTGAAAATTTTGACAATGAAGAAGCAAATAACATCTGGGTTGCTATTTCGTCTTTCATGCACCGCATCGAAATTATAAGACAAATTTTCTTGTATGGCTTCATGCTGAATTGTTGCCAGACGAATTATAAAATGCAGTATAATCGGAAATTGTCTAGAAATACAAGTCGAACACATTTTGGTGTTAGTAACTATAAAAATTTTTTTCTCGACGTACATGAACTTCCATCCGCAGATTCCATTTACGAAAACCAGGCTTGTGTGCGGTACCCGCGATAAGCAAGTTCCGGCAACTGGAGAAATGTTTATTTTTCTGGTCAATAGAAACGTCAGCCACCTTTTGCTTCCTGGTAGTTATACCTTCCAGTACTTGTTGTACGTTATAGGACACATTACATGTTCATCTCAGGTATTTGTCAGCCTTCTCTTTTAACATTACTTCTCTAATTAAACCTTTTGTTCCGGATCTGAACGTGCTGGCAGAGGGACTCACTTTTGTATGCAGAAAGTAATGCCACTGTCTTTCCTTTGAGTACTTGCGTAAAATACTGAGTTGCTTTCGTTCTCTGTTTTTAGCGCCAGGTCCAGCTCCGGCTCCAGCAGCGGCGCTGCACGTTCATAAGCGTAACATCTCTCGTAACTAAGGTCAGTCAACCCATTGGTTATGAGTATGCTTACATAGAAGTCCAATCACAATAATAGCAAACAGTAGTCACTAAAATCGCGATGACAATAATGAAAATATTTTTACCTTCAAACGCTTCTCTATTTTAAGGGAAAGTGCAGTGATGTCTGGCGTTATACTGCGTACTTTTTGACCTAAAGCTGGTAAATGCGTAGCACAGGTACTACAGCTGCGAATTACCTTTTGTAATTGCGTGTCCTGCTTTCAGATTTGTCTAACCTGAGAAACGTTTTAATGCTTGGAAAATCCCCACTTGACGAGCTCATGTCATCCTGATATGTTCTCTACTTGGGGAGTCTGCTTTATGATTACTCCCTTCACTGGCGCACCGTATTAGCTGCACATTTTTTCTTCGTCAGCAAATTTCTTGAAGTTAGCTTGCCACTCACAGGTTTTAGCGTAAATCAATTCACTTCTCTAAGCCAGCTGTCGCAAGAAAGCATGAGGGCAAAAATGCACGAAAGAAATTATAGCAGTGCACTTAACAATGACTGGCTTTTTACTGTACCGAAAGAATTAACTGGTTTCTTTCTGTTTCTTTGCAGTTACTACCAAAACTTATCTTGATAGGCTTTCAAGACTGTTCATCTGGCTGACCAACCTGCCGATGACAATGAGTCTAAAGACGAATAAATTATGATCGTTCAATTCGAAACAAAACTTTCTTCGTCTTGTTATTTTTCTTCCGGGGCAAACGCAAACAAACCTATCTCGGGCGTTTTATTTGGTCGTGCTTGCGTTGATGTTATTTGTGCCACCTGCAAAAGCAGATCTAACTACACTCAGCCGAATGACCTTTTTCTCAATAGGTCTATCCCGTTGGCCTTGAAATACAGAACCACTTTAGCTTTATGATGCACTGCCAATATCCTGGGACACAAAAACATCTCATGAACATTGAAGCGACATCGAAACCTCTCGAAACGCAACCTTGTTAGTCTCAAATTAGGATCCAGCACACCTAGGACACTAATACTTTAAGAGTGTAACAGCAAAGCTTGCGCCAAAACACGAAAAAATTGGAGACGTTTCATCTCTTCTGGTTTGCCCTAATCATATTACTACACCGTCATTATTTTATACAAAATTAGACACAAATCTTAAAAGGGCACTGACACAAAATTTTGAAGGCGAGATAACTTCGGAGATAGATTGGTGGGAACACATATACATCATCTGCAAAATATCAGCGGCGAATACAGCCTAGAACATATTTAAAATTAATTTTAAAGTGTGCGAAACGCAACCGAGCAGCCAGCAGAGGAACACGCGCAATCGACATCCCGAGGATATTGTGTAAATAAACAACATCCAACACGTCACGAGTTTGTGTTTGCCGCTTCCGCACTGCCGGCGTTTTTCGCCGGCTCGCCGCTCCAATCGGAGGGCCGGAGGGCGGAGCTTGTGCTCTCGAGAACGAACGACCCGATTGTTGGCGGCGGAGGCGCCGTGATTTCGTCAGCTAATCGGGCAGCTGGCCGCGACCAAAGTTCTACAGCGATTCCAGGCACTCTGTTTCTATTACTGTTTATTACCATCGGATGCGAAAACGCGCCGGAGGCACGAAAAGCCCCCTGAGCTAGCCGCACGGTCGCTGTGCAGGCGGCGGCCACGGCCGCGAAGTGGCCCAGGCCGGTGCAGGTAGCTCGAGTGATAGCTTGTTACCGCTACACGAAATTGTCCCCAAGTCCCGACCATGGCGGCTTACATGAGAAAGGAGTTAATGATGCGATTGCGGGTTGCATTAAAAATTGTCATCTGCACCGCTTACGAGAGCGGCACTCGAATATCCGCCGCAGTGCTAAGCCGAACACGTCTGTAGGCGGACCTGTAGGCAGACCGGCCGGCTGCTCCCAGCGCGCGTCTTGCCACCCACCGTCTCGAGCGTCGCGCGTCGTTCTTTAGCCGCGGTAGCATTTGCACTCGCAGCGCCTGCGTCACATCCACGGTCGCTTTTTAATTAAGCGCCTCACGAGATCAGTACGTGGGGGCATTCGCAAAAACGGCTCTGCTCTGTGATATACCTCCGACGGTCACGTGGTCAGCTTTGTTCACACAAAATCCACAAAATCCGTCGTTTCCCGGCACTCGCTGAAACCGAAACTGCGACTGGCCGCATTGAAAATGCCTCTAATTAAACAACCGTCGCACGCTGAAGCAAATGAGGTTTCTACAGGTTTTAAGTAGGTCACTAGCTACTTATCGCAAAAAAAAAAAAAAAAAACAAGATGCAAAATTTTTGTGTCAGTGCCCCTTTAACAACTCTCGCTATTACGAAATCGTCGGGACAGGAAACAGGCTGGGTTATAGCAGTACTTCGTTTAAAGCGTAGATGACTTTCTTTCAATGTACTGCTGCATGTGGTAACCTGGAAACGATTCGAACAGAGCAAGGTTTTGAATAAAATGAATTCGTTATTAGGAGTGTTTGCTGTTTATATAAATGGTTTTGTGGAGGTTAGCCAACCAGTCATTGTTGACTCCTCCCTTCCTTTCATTTCATTTCCTGTTTTTCTACTACCCAGTTAGCCACGACTGTGCCCTTACTCCTCACTAAAAAAATTGCGAGCGATCAGTGTCATTTTCGTGGTGGCATAGACGCTACTGGGGCTATCCCGGTTGGATGAGCTAGATTTTGGTTGGCGAACTGAATTTACTTCCCCTCTCTTCTCCCTCCACTTCCTGCAGCCCCATCTCCACTTTGTTCTCATGTCCGCTTTCGCGGAGATTTCCAATCGTTAAGAATAAATAAGGCAAAAAAGGCTGCAAGTTTTCTTCTCTGCGGTCATCTCTCCGTGGCCAGAAAAAATACATATTGTAAGGGAATGCTTTTCTGCTTATCGATAACTAATACTTTTTGAGGGTCACCCACAAAAGAAATATACGTTGAAAGGTTGGTAAAATCTATATGAGGTGATAATGGGAATGCAACTCTGGGCTACTTATTTCCCTTTTTTAAAGCGATAGCAGGGAAATAGAGGTAATACACAAAGGGGTGTTTTTGTAGTCGTGGGTATGGGTGCAGTTAACGCTGTCGCTCGCGGCACACCGATTGCAGCCCTTAGAGTGCGAAGAGGGAAACGATCTTTAGCAGCAGAATATAGCAACATCTGCGAAATACACAAAGGGGTGTTTTTCTAGTCAGGGGATATGGGCGCAGTTAACGCTCTCGTCCGCAGGCCACCGAGTGGAGGCTTTAGAGTGGGAAGAGGAAAACGATCTCCAGCAGCAGAATATAGCAAAACTTGCGAACAGCTTCGTGCCATTTCCAGCGCAAATTTAACGCACAGAACCGGATCGACCCCTCCCTCCTTACACGTGCACGTGTAGTTAGTTAAAGGTGCATGTCATGAAGACGAAATAAAGCTTTGTTCAATTTGAAAAAAAAAAAAGAAAACTAGCCCTTGATTACTTACAGAGCTCCATTCCAGCCGCAAAAAAAAAAACAAAGTTTTTAACCGAAAAAACGCAGGACATAGAAAACTTTCAAATTTCGCGCTATTTTATGGGCAAGAGTTACGTAATATGGCCCAGCACTGAAGACGTAGTTAGTAGTTAGTTAACTGCACGTTAGCATTCAACCGATACGATCAAACGTAACTATAGAGGCTGCATTACAATCGCCCAGTAATGCTTCTTGGTGGTGGTTTAGGTCGGTGGTCTATGGATTCCCAATATCGTGTGACGTCATAGAAAAATCACCGAGAAGTGGCCATGGAACGCCACTGCTTCACCGGTTTTCCTTAATGTTTTCGCTATTTGTTGGAAGTTTGCGATGAAATTGGTATCATTGTTATCGGGAAAAACCAGTCTATTTTATGTACCGTAGTTGTGTTTCGTCTTCATGGCCCCTTTAAGTGTGGCTAATGGCCCCTTTAAGTGTGGCTAACCAGCCGTAAATGCACTGTAACGTTAGGCTGACGCGACGTTTGTTGGCGTTTAAAACTGTCGCTGCGTGTGAAATAGCCTGCAATCGTCGCGTTAATTTTGCGCACGTTTTTAAATGCCTGAGATTAAGGCGAAATGGCCACAGTAGCAATCTCGGCCTGCCTCCTAACTGCGCATTTCAGCTCCCTCGGGCTGCAGTAGGCTCAAACATTTCCATCATACAACGCGCTTTATCTATAGTTAGTGCATGAAATAGCAGGAGGTGGAGGTGACAGAATGGTCGCTTTCATATGTCCCCTCCTCCTCATCAATTGTGTGACTTATGTGGCCCGACAGAAATGTAGCTGACTCAAGCTGTTCAGCGTACACAAAACAGCTGGTTTATTCTTCCCCCACCAATTCCACCAGCCCGGCTCCACTGACGACGATTTTGCTCGCAGAAGTCTATAGGTGGAGTTAGTAGTTAGTGGCGCTACTTCTGGCACGGCACTGCACTGAATATTGTCACACTGTGTATATCGAGAGAAAACGTCCCAAAATCATCAGTGGAACATGCTGATCACACAGATATACATACCTAGGGTTGCTTTATTAGGCCTTTATAAAGAACACATATAGTAAACCTAATGCCAAGATTATTGGTTTAGCGCGACGTACTACTCCTGGAGGCTTCCTCACAGTTCAAGGTCCAGGCAGCGGGATGGCTGTTGAGCTGCGAAATGCGAAATTTGCAGCCGTGTGCAAGTGAAGACGTGGTGGAAAAAACTCCATGGAGGTAAAAAAAGGAAAAGTTGCGAGAAACGACGGAATAAAAGTAATTCCCATTCAGTGTTGGGGAGTGATATTGCGTGAAGATGCCTGAGGACTTTAAAGGTACCCTGCTTGGAAAATTGCCAACCTAATTCCGATCAAAGAAAAGAAAACGAGAGTGTGAAGGAGCTTAACAATTTACCCAGTTAAAAATTGACTTAAAAACTCAGAGAACAGGTATATCTTCAAAAATTGATCGCATTCTTGTCACCAAGCAGGTAATAGAAATGTTAGGAGCATAATAAAGCCCTTAACACTGCATTTAGAGGAAACAAAAGTTGTTTGATTGTGTAAACAGCGATTCAGTATGGAAACATTGAAATACAAAGCAACCTTGGTCCAGAAAAGAACATTCCTGAAGAGGCGGACGAATTTAAAACTTGTAGACAAGTCTTCAGTGTGGATCTCAACAAGAAAAAATAAATCCTTCGTACGTTAAGTATACACTGAGGGTATTTTCAGTGAGAGGGTACCGTTGTCGCTGTAAACAAAGGTATACAGACAATGCGTACTTCCAGTTATGACTTCATTGGCAGTAACTTGGCGCTCAATAAACACCTTGAAGGAAAACTTGGGTCAGTTCAGCAAGCAACGGTATAACAGAATGAACGATTAGGGGCAATAAAAGGTCATCTTGGATTACGTTACAAACTCGGATAGAATACATCATAGCTGAAATTGGGATAAAGAAGTTAATTCCGTTATGCGGAGAGCGGACAACAGGTGAACCAGCTGAAGAACAGAATGGCTACCGAGTGACGAGACTAATAGCAGGGAAAGCCAATTGACTCAATGAAGGGGTGGAATAAGACTATTCAGGGCCAAATAATGAATTCCGGCATCCCCAGAAGGAAAGGTTGAAACGCTATTGGCGGTGAGATGTTTGATTGGCGCCCCCTCTGGCTTTGACGTCGGCTTAGGGACTCGCGCCGCTGCCGTCTGCTACACTCCGCTTGTGAGGGGCAAGCATTGGCTGTGCTAGAAATCACCCGCTTTGATACTTTCGTGCATTAAAAAGCGCATTTTCAGTAATTCAGTTATTTTTGCCAGCTTCTGACGCATGTGAATAATTTCAAGCTGTATACCCCACAACTTTGCAACACACGAGGAGAGAGACAACGACTTTCTTCAGAACATCGGTCTGAAGATCATGTGTAACTCGTCCTTTCTAGCTTATTCACAAGATTCAGCGCTCAGAGCTCCTCAATGAGTATTCAAAATGCCTAGGCTTCCCTACAGTATTTTTAAGATGCTCTTAAGAATAGTCAACAGTCTAATGCTGCGGTACCAAGCAGCGGCCCCTACACGGGCATCGGGAAGCAGGAAATAAAGCGGCTTTCTATTTCTTTCGTTGTTGTTGACTTGTACCAGATGCATTTTTTTTTCTGTGCCCAACGCATTAAGTTTTCTGAACCGTCACAAACATTTCATTAGTAGGTTTTGGGAAGTTTGGGAGGCTCAAAAAAATCGTGCGGATATTTTCTTCAGGTTGCATGGCATACATTCCCTTCTTCACAAATTGGCTTTTGTTATGGCTGCGTGCAAGAAGGTGCGTATCAACAGCGTGCGTTGTTTATTGACATGGAAATACAATGAGAAGGTTTGTGCTACGGCACCGCTATCGCGCCCCAGACAACGTTGTCCAGAGTACTGGAAGGCGGTTTTTGTGCTCCGCATATCTATCGTAACCATCGTCAACATAACGACCTGACTCTCAGCCCGAAAAATTATGACATTATTACGGTGTTGAACGAACACAATTATAGCATACGTCCATGTATTGCAAGAATCGAAACCGATGAATATTTCCAAGCAGCTCTTTATTGTTTTACAACCCTTTCAGGCGTAAGAAGAAATCCTGGCCTATTCGGGATGGCGTTCTACTAATATAAGAATATTACTCTTATTCTCTTATCCTGGACTGAGGACCCGGCCCACTAATCAGCTCGATTTTACTATTAAATAAAAATTCCTCCTCCTCACCCTCCTCCTCCTCCTCTTAAATGCAGTTTTGCTATAACGCATATCTGAATATTTGGAAGATATGGCTGTGGGAAATGTACGAAAATATCCCTCCAGGTCCGAAAAACCCAGTGTTACTGTATCTTCACCGTAGACGTGCCTCTTTTTGCTCAATAAAGGTGGTATAAAACCAGCGCGCCTATGCACACAGTGAGGTAATTGGAACTCAACCTACTGTTTTTGCAGCCAAAAGTGCATGTAGGCATACTTTCATGCCATACCAGCGTAAAGGGATGTGATACAATACTTTCAAGCGTTCAGCAAGGAAACAAAAACTGTTTTACTTTACATACGATTACCGGGAATCGTAATGCCTTCTGCCAAAGCCGACAGCCCCGAAGTCCTGAAATTTGTTTTGGTCTTGCATTTTCTCTGTTGTCGGTTACTAGCAGCTGGCTGCTCCCTTTGTTCGAAAGATTGCTTAATACAGAGGCTGACGCCCAGGTCCGACTCTTCGCGCTTCGCACAGGAGGGCGACGCCGACAATGTTTCTTCCGCAGCGATATCCAAAGCTATACTTTAACTGATCACACCTTGAGCTAGTGTATGCAATTTTAAGTCTATTATTATGACAAAAGTTACGCACACGCAAAATCTGGTGCGGGCAGAGAGAGAGAGAGTAAACGTGATTATTGCGAAAAGCAATGGGGAGGAGCCCTCAGTCCAAGACCCCTTGACCTTTCCCCGCCGCAACAGCCCTCAACACCAGCAGACGCTGGTCATTGAGGTCGGAGCTGGTCAGAGCTCTCTCCCAAATCTCGCGAGAAGGAATGGAGGGATTTCTCGAATGTAGTGGGGCGTGCGCGCAGCCCCCTACCATATGAAAGAGTGTCCCGGGGCTCCGCAGAAGCGGCATAGTGGGGAATATACGGTGGGGTGCAAGATATGGCATTTAGTGGGATGGGGGACAGTATTCGTCTGGAGTGCACGGAGCTGCCGTTCCTCCTCTTTCGTTAGGTGTTTATGCGGTGCTGGGTAGGTGATACGTCCCAACTTGTAGTGCTGTGTTATCTCGTGATACGTGACCAGCGGAGTTGGCCTCTCCTGCTTGCTTCCCGGGGCCCGGCGGGATAACTCTCGGGCCAACAGGTGGGCGGTTTCGTTGCCCGCGACGGCAGAGTGGGCGGGTGCCCATGTGATCATGATAGATCTGTCTGGTGGACGCTGGCAGATGATTTGGTGGGTTGTCCGGTGAATTCGTCCGCACGAGAAGTTGCGGCACGCGTGCTGCGAGTCTGTGATGATTACGCTGGCGGTAGTTTGCGTTATGGCGAGAGCGATAGCCGCTTCTTCCGCTATTAAGGGGTCGTATCCGGGTAGGGTTAGGCTGGTGACGTGCTTATTGTTCTGGACAACCATGGCTGTCATTGCTCTTATGCCGGGATAGGAAGACGCGTCCGTGTAGGCTGTGGTTGGTTCCCTCCCGTAGTATGTGTGGATGGCCTTGGCTCTTGCTTCCCTGCGCCCAGTGTGATGCACAGGATGCATGTTTCTAGGGAGCGGTGAGACGTACAGCCGCTTCCTGATGTTGTGGTCGAGAATTCTCATTTGAGATGCCTGACGCTGCAGAGGGGATGTGAGCCCCAGACGAGAAAGAAGAGTCCTCCCTGTGCTTGTGACTCCCAGCCTCAACCTTTGGCTCTAAAGATGGGCTTCTATAAGCTCGTCGGCTGTATTGTGCAGGCCCAGCTTCAATAGCTTGTCGGTGGCCATGCTGACGGGAAGTCCGAGTGCCTGTTTGTAGGCCTTCCGAATGATGACATCCAGCCGTTCCATTTCTGACTTGGAGAGAAGAGCGTAGGGTATGGCGTATGTAATTCTTGAGATTATGAATGCTTGGACGAGGCGGAGAGTGTCCTCCTCGGGCATTCCCCGTGTTTTGGTGGTCACACACCTGATCATATGTGTGACTTTGTCCGAGGTATGTTTCAGCCTATTTATTAGGATGGAGTTTGTTCGATCGGCTTGAAAGGTCATACGAAGGATCTTGATATGCGAGGAGGGTACGATGGTGTGGCCCTCTATGTGGATGGTGACAGTGGGTGGCCTCTGGAGGAGTTTCTTTCTTGTACAAACAAGGAGGAGCTCCGATTTTTGTGGGGCACATTGGAGGCCGCAAGACTTGGCGTAATGAGTTACTGTGTTGGCTGCAGTTTGTAGGCGCTCCTCTATCTCGCCTAGGGATCCTGTCTTCGACCAGATGGTAATATAATCTGCATACACGCCGTGATGTATGTCCGGAATAGAATCCAATGAGGGAGGGAGACCGATGAGCGCAATATTGAACAACAAAGGGGAGAGCACTGCCCCTTGTGGTGTGCCGCGGCTGCCCAGCAGGATGGGATCTGGGGCTAGGTCTCCCACTTTATGTATTGCCCTACAAGCATCATAAGTCAACCGAGCGCAAAGATAAAGCAGGGAAAGCGAGCTCGAGTGAAACAGACGACAAATGCGAGAATCCCAAAGCCGACGTCATGGAGGCGCGCTTTGCAGCACCGGCCGTGGTCGCGCTCAGGCCTTCGTCTGCCATGAATATAAATATTGGTTATAATGACCATTAAGGACGACATATGGACGTATTTGTAGGAGGGTGGGTTGGTGTATGGATGGATGGATGGATGGATGCATGCATGCATGCATGGATGGATGCATGCATGCATGCATGGATGGATGGATGGATGGATGGATGGATGGATGGATGGATGGATGGATGGATGGATGGATGGATGGATGGATGGATGGATGGATGGATGGATGGATGGATGAGTGGATGGATGGATGAGTGGGTGAGTGAGTGGGTGAGTGGGTATGTAGGTGGGTGTATGTATGTATGGATGAGTGGGTGGGTAAAGTGGCAGGGAATGGATGGATGTAATGGCAGGGAATGAATTAAATGGTTGAATTATAAGGTATGAAATAGAATGGATGAAATCTACAATTGGGTATGGGGGTTAACGTGCCGAAGCTACACCCGGGCTATGAGGCGCGTCGTTGTGGAGGGCTCCGGGTTATTTTTGAGCAGCTGTGGGTCTTTAATGGGCTGCAAAATATCGACACACGGCCGTTTTCACGGGTTGATGCCCGTTTTAGGTTTTCGCCTCTATCTCAAAAGCCGCCACCGTGGCCAGAATCGAACGATGAAATGGACGGATCGATTCTCCGTTCGCAGCGCTAGGCTAAATTAATACGGCACAAAGATGAACAAAATAAAGTAGATGTCAGCAGAGCGCTCAACATTTCTATGTTTCTAGCAAGTGCCCTAAGCGGCTTTAAACTGGGCCACAGCATAGTGCATGTGAATCATTTTTGCGGTAATGGGAGCACACGTGGCAACACCTCAGGATGCGGTGACACAGTGACCCCCTTCAGTTGGGTACATATATCAGGAACACCCGTGGGCTTGCATTGCGACATACCGGTGAGAGCCCAATACACTGCCCACTTCTTCAGTTGACGGGTGCGTATATAGGCCGCTTTTGAATCTTGACTACAACGCCGCCTGTTTTTTGTTTGAAAGTGTTTCAGCAGAACTAGGCGCGGTGGGTTACTCAACTGCCCAATGTTGCTTCAGCCATCTCTATATACGTCTTTTTTGTCACAAAGGTATTCTCTGTGACGTTCCCAAATTCAGCACAAAGAGGGAAATATTTATAGTAGCGTCTTAAGCTCCGCTGTTGCTAAGTACGACCTCCAAGCATGCACTGAGACAGACGAGTGTAATTAAAAAACGAGATTTTCTATAGCGATTGTGAGAACGATCGAGCCTTAGTCGCCATGATGCCAGTAAAAATGAGACGTTGAAGTGGCGTTATCATAAGCGAACATTCATCCCTAAAGAAGCCGCCTTCAGTGCGCACATAAATGTTGTAGAATGTTTTGTGTTATCTCACCGTACAGTGATGTTTTAAAATGTACAATAAGAACGAAAATGCGAAAACGAAAAGGGCTAGCGCTTTTTTTTTGAAGGGGGGGGGGGGGGGGAGGGGAATAGAGCACGCCTGTTGTGGAAAGGAATGAGGGACAATAGTTGCTTGATAGTCCACTAAACAAATCTCAAAAAATCCAATAAAAGGCGGTAGTACCGGCATCAATGGAACTGCTTGTATGGAAAATATGTGCCGTGAAAGGCGTGCCTTATTTTTATGCTGCTGGCTCAAATTTTCATTTATGCGTAATCCTAAAAACCGTAAATTGAAGATAAGAGAGGTAGAAAATACAGAAGTGTGGCAAACAAGCATGAATAATTATGTTACAGGAATTAGGCGGACCAACTTTCGGACAACCTTTTTCGGCAGAAACCGCCATGAAGCTTGCGTTCTTACTTGCTGTTGCCTGCATCGTCCTTGTTTGGGAGCAGGGCTCCTGCAAGGAAAGTAAGTCATTAAATTTTTCCTTTTTTATTCAGCTCGCGTGGTTTGTTCCAGCATGCGATGTTTGTTTTAATTTTCGTGCGAAGAAGCCTGCTATGAATATGCCGACGGAATGACTCCCAAAAATGGCGAGAATCTGTGCGCTTTCGTGCTTATAAGTCGAAGAGTCCTTGTACCGCCTGTTGGTGAAATTCCGATAGTGAAAGAATGTATTTAAAGTTTTGCCCACTCAAGCTTCGGATTTTCAATGTTGAAGCGGGCCACGCGCTTGTTCACCCATTTTAAGCCCGAAAACCTAACTAGACACCCGAACCCAAACAGTAAAGAACCCCACTTTCCAAGCAGCTACGATCCCCGGTAACAGTATCAGTGCATTTTTTGTGGGGTTTACTTTGCGCAACACTAAGTTAGAGTTGAAGGTAAGCCGCGGGCTCATCTACAGGAGCAAAGTGGCTGTGGCATTGCTTAGAAGCAGGACACGTCTTGTTGTCTTTAGACAGAGAGTCAGTTGTCAAGCTTTGAAGGTGTCCCCAAAACATTTAGAGCCATATTTAGCCCAGGTTTATTTTCTGAGCATGGCTGCAAATAACGTTTATGTGGTTTTAGGTTTATGTGTCATCAAAAATTGTACGCCATAAGAGCAATTATGGAGCTTTTGAATAAATGACGCTAACTAAACCAAAAATTGATTGAAACGGCCTAAACAGCGTCTTTATCGTTACTTCATCTTTCGCCCTTCTGAAGGCACTGGCAAAGCAGACATGCTGGTGGAAGTCCACATAGATGTTTGTATGTTTTTCATCATGACCCGAGTTCACGCTGTATGTAATTTCCACACCGTATAAAAACGTCATACAATTTTTGCCTTTTCCCAAGCTGTTTGCGATGATGTCATAGTTTTTGAAGAAAGCACTGCATTTA